>NW_026889750.1:38065000-38190000 GCF_033153115.1 Saccostrea echinata
AAATAAAACTGAAAACTAGCATTATTTTTTTCATTTCTCTATAGAGATTTAAACACATGGATGAGTTTCTTAAAAGCCATAGTTTCAATAAATGATAATTTTATTGAGGTTTTCTTTAGTAAATTTCACAGAGTTTTATCATTAATTTTTCCCATGAAAAAAAAATAGTGTAAAGAATTTATTTCTTGTAGTCCTTTCATGTTTTAGTTGCTACAACTCACAATTTGGAAATTCATGTGTAATTTTCTTTTAACACTTAACAACACAAGCTTGATCCTTTATCACTTACCACTTTCCTGCAGCTCACAAATCTCATTATCTGAGTGGAGTTATGGGCCTTTGAGTGAATTTATGTTTTGTGGGATATGAAAACTTTTTTTTTTTTGATTCTATAATGATTAAAAAAAACTCATATTTGTTTATGGTTGAAAATATCCAAATGTGAAATAAAAGAAAAATCGCCATAGTGAGAAGTGACCCTAAGTTTACTTTGAATGGTAGAATATCCTAGCATCTCTTAGAGGCTGGATATTGAATACATAATGAATTTTTATTTAAAAAAAGTGATGTTATTTACTAGTGGACACTGAATTTTGAATCAGAATTATGAAGTTTTCTATGTCTATGAATTGTAGCTACCCAGTAATACTGTCTATAGAAAATCACTGCTCTGTTCGACAGCAAGGTGTCATGGCAAAGTACCTGAAATCCATCTTAGGAGGTAAAGCTACTTCAATTCTTGATTTATTCTGGACATTTATATCCAACTTTCTTTTTCCATAATCTTAATTAGTGTACAAGAAATATCAGTATTCAATTCTTACTTTTGATTTAAAGTAAAAAGACACCGTGTTGGGTATTTGAAATTCTTAATTGCACAGTGTAACAGACATTCAGTAAATTGTGATGTGATAACATACAGTTTTGCTGTAAAATTAATTTGGTGATAGGTAGAAAATCAAACTATTTTCTTTGTTACAGACCTACTATATGCCCCTGAAGAACCCCCTAACAGAATTCCCTCTCCTCATGACCTCATGGGGAAAATTATCATCAAAGTAAGTATTTATGATCAATCTGTTCACTTAAGTTATGAAGAATATTCCCTATATTTTAATGTAGTGTGTAGAACATTTTTCTTCTTGTTGTATTCAACATTTAAACTTCTACAAGTAAGAGCCTGGGTTCACGTCCCTACACTTCTACGTGGCGCCAAGTCAAAAGTATCACGCTGTGAACCTCTAGCATGCTGGAGTACATACAACATCAACATGTTCACTTAGGATAGTATATTAATGCCACATGACAGCATGTAATATTTCTTTATATGAGTAATTGAAGCATTGAAATAAAGAATGTAAGCTTGCTGCATCATATTACAATAAGTGCAAAATATTCACAAACACTCACTACATGCGATATATCCAAATAAATAAAGGAATTGATGCAATATATACCCGTTATCTAATTATATCAGACATTTCACTACATAACAGTATGTTAGAGCTGGGCAATAATACAGATATTCTGCAGTATGTTGACAAAAAATATCGCATTGCGATACGTTTTTGTAATACCGATATAGCTTGGACTCAGGAATTCTATCATAAAATATAAAGAAAAGTTGTCAGAAAGGTTTGCGATCATGCCAAACAGTAAGACAAAAGCTGTTGTATGGGTGTATTTAGTTACATAACTGTAATTCAATCAACAAGATATCTTTTATTGGTTATTTGTCATAGTTATGTACGTTCTACATGTAAAAGGAAGTTGATATAATTAGAAAATACCATTTAAATTTTTGTTGAAAATATTGCAATACATATAGCAATACAGTAAAAAATATCGCATTATGAAAATCTCTAGCCAATACCCAGCCCAACAGTATGTAACTACAGTATGGAACATTATTGTTTTAATCAGAGATGTATTGATTTGGCATTTGTTACATTGTTATCCCCTCACAAAGAAGTGTGCATGTGTGTGTGTTTGGGGGGGGGGGGGGGGGGGTAAGTGCATGTGTAACGGAAGTTATGCTAGTAATAATTCATATCAAGATTGATGAGCTCTTTTGCAAGGGAATGCTCTGCTTTGCGGTGCCCTTGTTAAATTTGGGATTTTTAACTTTGTTATATTTTGGATTTGTAACAGTTTGTCAGTTTTGGGATTTGTAACATTGTAAGTTTTCAAATTTTGAACAGTGTTAAATTTGGGACTTGTGTAATATTATTAAATTTGGATTTGTAACATTGTTAAAGATATGTAGCATTTTACAGACAAACTCTGTTATACAAAAGTCCTGGGGATCTGTGAATTTACTTTGATTGCTATAAAACTGTAATTTGTTATATCCATAAAACGAATTCCATGAAGTATATTTTATAGAGAGTGTGCAATATATATGTTTTCTTTGAAAAATGACTGCCGAATATGTTAATTAGTATGAAATACAAAACTTATCTTGGAATATTAAAGTTTTCTAATGAATTTAAAATATAAATAAAAATAATGTCAGTTCAATAGTTTAAATTTTGAGATCTTAAAACTCACAATAAAGGATATAAGTTTCGTCATTTTTAATCTCTACAAGACACAAAATCAGTTCGTTATATCTGTAAATTCATTTTATCAGAGTTTGTTTTTACTGTAAAAATTTACAAGGAGTTGTTAAAAATTTTGCCTGGGATCCCCAAAAGTGGTATTTCCATATATTTGCTATATTCATACTAAACTAGTTTTACTGTATAATGTTTTAGCATTATATTTGCATGATTGTTTTGATTAGATACTATATTTAATTTTATATATATATTTTTTTTTACTGATGAAAAAACTGGATTACCGGAAAGTGGTAAATTGCAAGCTTTTCCAAGATCACTCTCTGTTCAGTGAAGACCCTAATACTCGTAAATAACCCAGGTTAATTAAAATCCAGCTATTTATCCATTCACAAGTCATGCTATTTATATTGCCAAATGTGTGTATTAATTCCCATTCTCAAACAGAAGAAATAACCTTGTAACATGAGAATTTGAATGTCTAACAGAGCACAGCATACCATAAAAATCTTGTGCATCATGATTCATCTATAATTAAAATGTACTTGATTGATTTAATTCAGAACTAGGCTAATTGCTGCAAATAACCATGTTGATTAATAAGCCATTTTAACTGAAGGGCAAGGTTATCTGAAGCAGGATGGCAATTGAAATCAATTCATGTGTTTACAATATTATACTTTTTAATTATTGTTACTGTATTATCCATACCAGACAACTCTGCTTCAAAGTTGAGTTATATGCTTCTTGCTCCACAATAATGTTAATTTTGTAAGTTTCAATTGGTATTAAATTGGTAATTTTTATCCCATTTCAAATAATGCCCTGATGTGATTTAATTCATAGATAAAAAAAAAAAAAATCATATAATTGTACTGCTTAATCAATAGTACTTTGAAAAATGTAATTTTTAGCTCACCTGAGCCGAAGGCTCAAGTGAGCTTTTCTGATTGAAATTTGTCCGTTGTCTGTCATCGTCATTGGCGTTGTGGTTGTTGTCGTAAACTTTTCACATTTTCATCTTCTTCTCCAGAACCACTGGACCAATTTCAATCAAACTTGGCACAAAGTATCCTTGGGTGAAGGGGATTCAAGTTTGTTCAAATGAAGGGCCACGCCTTCCTCCAAGGGGAGATAATTACGAAATAGCAAAAAATTAATGGCATTTTTGAAAAATCTTCTCAAGAACCAATGGTCCAGGAAAGATGAAACTCATGTGGAATTATTGTCAGGTAGTGTAGATTCAAGTTTGTTCAAATCATGACCCCCGGGGGTAGGGTGGGGCCACAATGGACGATCAAAGTTTTACATAGGAATATATAGGAAAAATCTTCAAAAATCTTCTTCTCAAGAACAGCAAAGCTATGATTGGTCATATTTATATGGAAGCATCCTCAGGTGGTGTAGATTCAAGTTTGTTCAAATCATGACCCCCGGGGGTAGGGTGGGGCCACAATGGACGATCAAAGTTTTTCATAGGAATATATAGGAAAAATCTTCAAAAATCTTCTTCTCAAGAACAGCAAAGCTATGATTGGTCATATTTATGTGGAAGCATTTGCAGGTGGTGTAGATTCAAGTCTGTTTAAATCATGACCCCTAGGGGTAGGATGGGGCCACAATGGACGATCAAAGTTTTACATAGGAATATATAGGAAAAATCTTCAAAAATCTTCTTCTCAAGAACAGCAAAGCTATGATTGGTCATATTTATGTGGAAGCATCCTCTGGTGGTGTAGATTCAAGTTTGTTCAAATCATGACCACCGGTGGTAGGGTGGGGCCACAATGGACGATCAAAATTTTACATAGGAATATATAGGAAAAATCTTCAAAAATCTTCTTCTCAAGAACAGCAAAGCTGTTTATATAAGTTCCCATTTTGCCTTGATAAACCCCAGGAGGTACTAAGGCGAAATGGGAATAGTAAATTTTACATTTAAAACAAACCCTTTTAGGCTGAGCACTGACGTGCTGTTTAAACGTACAGTAATTAACACTTCACAAACTAACCGACCAATTACCAAAATGATATCAACCAGGAGAACCTTAATTATCTAAATTAGATACTTCGAAACTCTAGCATCAAGGATAGTTGTCTTTTCAAAGAATTTGAAATAAAATTTTGAAATTGCGTTCAAAAATACACATTTTTATTTATTTTTTTTTCGACTAACCAAATACAGATTTTGTAACCTATTACCATCGTTCTGACCGAGTAATCGATTAATCGGTTACCAATTGCCATCTCATATATATATATACTCACACACACATGTATGTCTCTGCAAGATTTAAAATCTCGTGCTAAATGAAGTGTCATCGCTAATTATTATGAAAGATAGTTGCAATGCAAATATAAATCAACAATTGTTAATTAAGTGACCCAGTCTGTCGTTGATTGAAATTGAATGGTAAAGTATTTGAGACTGATACATGAACATACAAGTACCAGACAGATTTTCAGCTAGAGCTTACTGTAACTTATTGCTTCTGCAATAAAAACATAGAAGTTGTACTAGTTTTGATTTTGAAGAGTAAACTAATGTTCTCCATTTGAAGACAGACTTAAATCTTAAATTTTTGGATTTCATGTTTAGTTTTATTTATGTTTTTTAAGAAAAAAGAAGTATCATTTTATGAAATTACTCAATATTCAAACACTGCAAGTAACAACTACAATCAAAGGCACTAAGGCCATCCTTAAAAAACTGTTTATTTGGAATTGCTGCCTGGGGGTTTCAGACATAGGAGGGAGGGAACTTAATGGGTTTTTTTTTCAAAATTGAAGGTAAATTAAATACTGTTGATAAAAATCTCAGTAAGCAGTGAACACACTATTTTCTGACTTTTTGTGAAGGAACATGTATCTCCCATCAAAAAAGAACCCAGTTTTTGCTTAGATCCGACATTAATTAAGAGTTTTTGTTGCACATGTGATAACAGCCAAGAATTGATTGAATAAAAAAATAATTATTTTTGGTCAACAAAATTTCTCCAGGAGGGGTCATTTCAATGAGATGGGAGGCATTTCCAAACAAACAATAATTTTATTTTGGCCTAATATTGCAAAGATTTATGAGGAAGTCATAAATAGCACTGTATCTTATGCATAAGGTATTACTTTAGAATGTCTGCTGACATGCATGCAATATTATTCGTAATTTTGAATGTCTTCTCCTCAAGTCAATCTCTCATTTTGAATTTTGAATTTTTTTTTTATATAATTCTATTGATTACATTGACTTTACCAGGGAAAGAAGTTGCAGTACAGCCATAGCTCTACAGATGAAGGGGAAGTCAGTGATGAGGACGAGGCAGCAGACGTCAGCAATGAAGCCGTTAAAACACCAAGCAAAAACTGTGATCACAAGATTAAGCTTTCTCCTGAGTTCTCAGACTGTGTGGGATTCAAAGCTGTGGGATTTAAAGGGATAGAGGAATCTATCAATTCAAGTATGTGTGTGATACTGAAACCTTATATTTCATTCAAATAAGGTTCAGCAAGTCAGGTAGATTTAGAAGGATTATAGAGATTGTAAATAGAGATCACCTATAGAGATTTAAAGAAAAGTGTAGCTGTAGGATAAACTATAATATTGTTACTTAAAGTTAGAGCTTAGTCAGGATCCCATCCCTGGTAGCTGCCCTATATACCATATATGTGGAATTTTTAGCAAGATGCAAATAAAGCGATTCATTAAAAAAAATTGGTATATGTTTTTAGTGAGAAATAATCTTAGCGATTCTATTGTGTCAACAAAGATAGCCTTAACAACTGATGCGGAATAAATTGTTAGCGATGTTCAATTTTAGAGATCTCAAAACCATGGCAAATAACGTCAAAATTAAATCCTCGCTAAAAAATTCTGCTTATATGGTATTATGTTTCATGGTATATGTCTGGGAAATAAAATCAATTATTAAAAAAAAAAGTGTAAAGTCACCATTTGAAATACATTTAGCAAAAGTAATCACACTTTGAATTACATGTATGTGATAGCAGGTCATTGGTTTCTTACAATCAATTATCTCTCCTAAGATGGCATGTTTGTCTCCCTTGGAGAGAACAAGGTCCTGAAGATGATTGAGAATGATCGAGATGGCATCATTCACCTGAACCGTCACATGTTGGTGCGGACGTACCCAGCTGGCAGCAGGACAGACTCTAGTAACTACAATCCTGTTCCTATGTGGAATGCAGGTTGTCAAGTTGGTATGTATAAAGGAAGAACTGGGACCAGGGATGTAAGATTTTTATGCCCTAGTAATCAAAGATTTGTGGGCATTTAGTTTTTGGTCTGTCTGTCTATATTTTTGTCTTTTTATCCACAACTTTAACCTTGCCAATGACTTTTGATTTGTTGGAGCTAAGGCTTTTATTTTTCATAATGACAAGATCTTTCTTCGGCTACTAACATATTTGACTTCTTGACCTTGGAATTTGACCCAAGTTTGCAAAATTTTACCAATTTTTAACATTGGCAATAACTTTTGAAGAATTTGTTGCTAGGGCTTTCATATTTCTTGTGACAAGACCTTCCCTTGCATTCCAATGTTTTGACATTTTGACTTTCACCTTGGAGTGTGACCTACTTTCAAAAAAAACTTTAACCTTGACCATAATTTTTGAATGGTTATTGCTAGGGCTTTCATGTTTCACATGTGTATTCCTTGTAACAAAACCTTACTTTGGGTACATGTACCAAAATTTTGACCTCAATTTACCTTGACCTTAGAGTTTGACTTTAATTAGAGAAACTTTAACATTGGCAATGAGCTGTCATACCAGGGCATCAGTGTTTCACATAAACATCTTTTTTCTTGTTCTCTGACCTTGAAGTTTGACCCACTTTTAAAAATTTTTTTCTTTGTCAGATAATAACTTTTGAAAGAGAAAATGAGAGAGCTTTCAAATTTCACTTGTGCATTACCTGTGACAAGAATGAATTGACTATTATATTTGACCTTATGACATAGACCTTTTTCGACTTTCAGAAACATTAATCTTTGCTGTAACTTGGCCAACAAAACATATTGCATCAGAAAATATGAAATTTTTAGCATAATGAACAGACAAGACAGGACAGACAAGACAGTTACAATTTGCCATAGTTCATTATACGATGACCAATAAGACCCCAAAAGTGGTAGACCATAATTCTCTGAATTAGCTTGTTAATGTGTCTTCATATGTGTATGTTCTATACTAGACTATTGGTTTGTCCTCTAGATAGCAGTTATACACAGTTACAGAAAGGATACGATTTCATATGTGATTCTGCAATATGTAACCATTGGATTGATCTCCTATGCATGCAATCTTAGCTACATATAATATCAATTCAGTCTCATACATTTACATCTAAATCAACTGTATATCTTGTGTTTGTTTTTCCTAGTGGCATTAAACTTCCAAACAGCTAGTGAACCAATGCAGTTGTTACAAGGAAAGTTTATGGACAATGGAGGGTGTGGCTATCTGCTGAAACCTGGCTTTTTATTGTCAGGTATACATATTTTGATTTGTGCAGCTCCAATACTATGTTGTGTTTCATATATTTTTGGAAAAACAAAATTCTTTTACTTAAGTTATCAACATTTAATTTTATTAATAAATGAAGTTTTCTTGCAGATGACAAAACAGCAAACCCACCAACAAGTAGAAAAAGGCTGAACATCACTGTAAGTTTACCAGGTGAAGAGTGTGTATTTTCATTTTGAATATTTTCCTAACAGTTGATGCATGCTCTGTGTTTACTGCAGGTTGTCAGCGGATACCAGATTCCAAAGCCTAATGATTCCAAAAAGGGAGAAATAATAGACCCATTCATCAAAATGGAAGTCCACGGGGCAAAGGAAGATACCCAACAGTGCAAAACCAGTGTCAAGAACAACAATGGTAAAATCGTAGTTTAAGTACTTAAGTTCAAGATTGAAATCAGTAATATCAATTTTTATTGACCTGAAATATCAACATTATTTACATGCAAAGTGACAGATTGCTTGACAAGTGGCATAATATTGATATTGTATCAGTTTTATTTTATGGGTTGTATGTTTGGACTTGGAGTCCCTGATACGTTCTACTTGGTGAATGCAACCTGATGAACGGTGAGCGAAAGCAGAACGCCAACAGAGCGCAAACGCGAGAGCAAAATGAACGGTGAACGCAATATGAACAATTTATTTGGAATGCCTCTGATCTTTTCCTTGCATTGAAACTATTCTACTGTATTCTAATGTCAGGTGCCAAAAAATAAATAAAAAAATAATATAAATAAATAAATGTTCCAAATTTGCCTAAGAAAGACAATACATGTACATTAAGTAAAACTATTAATTTGAGTTTCTTACAATATTTTCTCCACATATGTATGATGTTAAAACTTTTTTAATCACACGATTTTCATCGCTGTAAACAATTGTAATTGTTACCGAGCACTGTAGTATAAAAGCTAAAATTATTCTAGTTGTAAAGTAAATACATATATGTTTAATCTTATCTGACAAATAAAATCATAACAAATAATGTGGATTTTAGAAGGGAAAATTACTGACTTATAGAATGAATTACAATGGTTGTAACAACCATACATGTATTTCAGTGCCATGACGATTCCGTGTAAAATAACGAGAAAAAAATAAAAATATTTTACAAAATATTTTACAAAGGTCCGTGGATATATTGCATAAATACACTTATTTTTAAATATTTTAATGCAATAATATATTTGTGTCATTTCTATTTTTAATGATGTTTATTGAGCAGACTTCTACATGTATCTGTAGACATTTCCCAGTGATTATTTACTCGGACAAGATGATACAAAGAGAAATTTATATTATTTGTTTTTAATTAAATTTTTAGAACTTGACACATGTATGAAAGTAATACGCTGTCATGGTTTTTATCAAACAGACAAATGAGAGAGAGAGAGAGAGAGAGATTCCGTTTTAGCCAATCCCTTCTCTAAATGTTTGTACCTGTATCAAACAAAAATTCTTATTATTTTTTCTAAATATATCAGGCAGTGAAAGTAACCATTTTTTAATCAACAAATCCATTTGTTTAGCAGACATTTAATCGGTTTTTAGATTTATTTTCCTGCTTCAAGTTCACACGAAGTCCAGTGCTTGTCCTGTCAATCAAAATTATTCGACACTGTGCAGGTGTGCAGGTTTGAAAGTCTCGTCACAGTGCTAGTATTTCCAAGAAGTTTTAACATTTTTTTTTATCATTAATTTTCTAGTTTTCTAAATAAATAAATGAAATACATTGACCCATGGGAATAAACACTTGGAATGATTCAGCTGCGTAAATGTGAAACATACTCCCTGCAATTTTAAAATACATTGCCGTCACGTGTATATTTTGAAATACAATTGTTTAATGACTTTTTTAGATGCATGTATGTTTTGAGACTGAAATTTTGGTGCTACAAAATGCATTAACTTCTTTTTAAATGTTAATTAAAATATACTGGCTAAGTAACGGATTAAGGGGAAAAGGGGGGGCTGTTAAACATATTGAATTTTAATCATCAAAAGTTATGGTGATCATGAAGGAAGGAATTTTTTCTCTCTAACTGTAGACTCTTATATATATGTAAAGTAGAAAAAAAATTCTGTAGTGTATTATATTTTTAAATATTTTTTTTAAAACCACACTATCAATTTTATTCGCTTCAAAGATATTTAATTAACTGACTATTAATTATTTAATTGCAAAAGCTGTAAATCCTTACTTACACTGTACAAAAAGATAAGTCCTTTCACTTTGGAGTTTCGAATGACAGTGAAGACTGAACGATAAGTCAACGCTGAACACAAGGTGAATGAACTAAGAGCGAACACTGAACACTTTGTGAACGCTGAACGCTAGCGCAGGGTGAACGCTGAACGCAAAACTGTGAATGGAGAGCGACCACTGAACGCATGGTGAACGAACGGTGAATGCATGCTGAATGAACGGTGAGCGAATGGAAAAATGGGAAAGTAGAACGTTTTGGGGACTGTAACCACTTGAATATTTTATACTCACACCATCTCATCTCCCAGAGTTCAAAATGAAGCACTTCATATGGTTCTAGAATTTTAAGCAACAATTTTCAATATACACAACAGCTCTTTAATTATATCAATACATGTACATCTTTAATTATATCAATACAACTGTATGCTAAAATTGGGTTAACAAAGACATTTCACCATTATACATTGTATATATGGAATATGTGCATGAAAAAGCTGCTCTCAAAATATTTTGAAGAGTAGTTGCTTGAAACATGAAATAATCAATTTGGTTACTTGTCACTTGCGACATGTTATTGTCATCTAAAAAAGACAATATAGTCATTATCCTGAAGGCCCTTGCATCATTTTGTTTTCGTCTGAAGGAACACAAAGTTGTCATCCTGTACAAGAGGAAGACATCACAAGTTATCTCCCTGCATGTGACATGCTGTCACTCTTAGTCCAATCAGATTGACTGTATTATTCTGAAGGATAATAATGGTAGTAAATTTCCTTTGTAGAGGCCAGAGGAATTAGCAACTCAAACGTACTAGTTCCCTGATAATAATGATTATACCGTGAATAATTATATTGTGACTAGAAGATTGAAATATGTGAATTACAGGTTTTAACCCTCGCTGGGATGAAGATGTTTCATTCGTCATCAATCAGCCAGATCTGGCTGTCCTTCGATTTGTTGTCTATGATCATGACATAACTGTGGATGATTTTATTGGATACTTCTCTCTCCCATTCCATTCAATTCAAGAGGGTAAGATTTGATTTTTAATGCAAGTACTAGTGTTATTTCTTACATTTCTTAAATTTCAACAAAAAATATTATAGGGAATCGGAGCAAACTCCAATAAGGATATGTATGTACTGAAACAAATAATGTTTTAATGAAATGAATGATGAGCAAGAATGCACTAAAGTGTTTATTTCTGAAGTGCTGTGTCTGACTGTTTGTTTTTGAGTAAATAACTGATAAGCAGTAATACTGTTATATTTTTTTAAGTGATGAAATATGAAATTCTGTGTTTGCTTGCAGGCTATCGACATTTTTCTTTACTTAACAAACGAGGAGAAAAAATATCCCAAGCTCTGATTCTTCTGAAAGTTGAAATCAAGGAAGCTTAATACAAGTAGTGGGTTGTGGCATTACAAAAGGTATCATTAGGAGATTTAATTTAAAAAGAAAAATATCCTAGCATGACTTTGTGTTCAAAAACACATAATAAAATGTAATTCAGGATATTTTCTGTAAATATATCATCAGTGTTTTTATTTATAGTTCTTTATAGATCACATGACTACTACAGTATTTAAAGTAAGTGACAGATTTGTACTGGAATTTCTATATTACAGCATTCAACTTTCATTAAGATGGCGAAGTTGTCACAGAAATTTCAGAACAGCAGCAGTTTCTGTTTACAGCAGCAGTTTTTCTATGAGAAGTTTATAATGTGCCATACTGCAAAAGGACAGAACTGCTACAAAATCTGATATAAATACAATTTGTCAGGGACCAATTTTTACTGACGTACAAAAGCTTTATGTGTTATGTTTATATAATCAGAGCAATAGATTTACAGTGAGATGTATAAAAAAAAAGAATCGACAGATGGTTGTGGTAAAATGATCTCTGCGTACTTAATGTGTAATCATGCACTATCATAGTTATTGAAAAAAGTGTGATTTACATGTATATACAACAAAAAAGAGGAACAACTTTATTATTTTTTACAAACAACTTAAAGGGTTGAACAAAAATATATTTTAAAATTAAGAAGTGATTGTTTTAAATCTTTGAGATTTCAATTGTATACATTACCGTTATAGTGTTACTTGTTGATAATGCCTTTTACTGTCTTTCATTGACCTATTTATTTTCTCTCAAACATAATGATTATGGAAAGGAAATTTTCTTTACTCTCATGTTAAAAAAAAAATCAGTTTCACAGGACTAATGTGATTGTGTTTTCTATAAGGTACCTTTAGAAACTGTACACAGAAAAAAAAATCACTTTTCAGTTTGGGCACAGAATTACCCTCTCTCCTCTTCCAGAGAACAGTTTTATAGATTAAGGTATTAGAAGTTTTTTCTTAGATTTGTTGTTTTTTTTTTTTTTTTGATGGAAAAGATTTTAGGTAGTAGTTAAAGTGCCCACTATGTGCTTGGGGTATTAGATTTATATAGTTGAGGAATATTTATGATGCAACATGATAATTTTTTAAAACAAAAAATTATCAGAATATACAAGTTATTTCATTATTTACATGTATGTTGTTCTCTCTAACTTCATAATTGGAAGCCCTATGTAAGCCGTAGATTTATTTTATATACATCTGCTATTAAAACAAAATTTTCTCATATGTCTGTTTTAAGCTCATCTGAGCTTTTCTGATCATATTTTATAAATATGAGAAAGAAGGGAATTCAAGTTTGTTCAAATGAATTGCCACGCCCTCTTTTAAGGGGAGATAATTAAGAATTAGTGAAAATTTGGTAGTATTTTTAAAAATTCTTCTCAAGAACCACTGGCCCAAAAAAGTTGAAACTTATGTGAAATCTTCTTTACATAGTGTAGATTCAAGGGCCACAATGGGGAATCAAAGTTTTACATAGGAATATATGGGAAAAAAATCTTTAAAGATCTTCTATGCAAGATCAGCAAAGCCATGTTTACTAATATTGATATGGAAGCATCCATAGGTAGTGATGATATAAGTTTGTTTAAATCATGAACCCTTTGGGTTGGGTGGGGCCACAATGGGGAAAGTTTTACATAGGAATATACAGAAATAATTATATGGAAATCTTTTTCTCAAGAACAGAAAAACCATACTTAGTCATATTGATATGGAAGCATCCACAGGTAGTGATTCAAGTTTGTTCAAACCATGACCCCTGGAGGTTGGGTGGCCTGGGCCACAATTGGTGATCAAAGTTCTACATTGGAATTTATAGGAAAAAATCTTTAAAAATCTTTTTCTCAAGAACAGCAAAGCCATGTATAGTCATATTGAAATGGAATTATGAAATATGAAAAATGTTCAAATCATGACCCCAAGAGGTAGGGTTGGGCTACATTTATAAAATTATGACAGCTGGGGGTAGGATTGGGTAACAACAGGGATAAAAGTTTTACATACTAGGAATATATACAATGTACATGTAATAGTAAAAAATCTGATGATGAAGAACAGCAGGGCCATATTGACTCAGATGAGCATTGTGGCCCATGGTAAAATTTCATTGTTTCTTATTTACAAAAATTTTTGAGGCATTAAAAATTATTACTATAATAGAATGATAGAACTATTTGGTTGTTTTAATGCCTCATTTGTTATGATATATATATATATAATAAACAAGTTTATTTCCTTCATACCTCTAATTTTTCTTCTACAAAAATACAGACAGGTAGATAGATATGGTGATTCCAGTATATCCCCATTCTATCTATTTTGTTTTTTTTTTATGTGGGGGGGGGGGGGGAGGTGGTGGTAAATAAAACATAACTAGTCTTTATTTTCATTTGTCTATTATGTTAATACATGTATGCATATTTTGTAAAGAAAGGGCTGGTACAGTGATGCGCATCAAAGTGGTAAAATTTTTCGTGTGAATGGAATGTTTGGGTCACATCGATTGTTACATAATGACATCTGGTTCTTTAGAAACAAAAAGCTATTTGTCGCAGTGTTTTAAGACATCCCACTCTCTGCGATTAGCAAACACGAGTTTTGCTGAAATGAGGATTTTATGAAGTTAGGAGAGTTGGAGTCTGCCGATTCTGAAAAACTAGTGAGTCTATGAACATGTACATAATTATGAATTTATCACGCTTATTGAATTTATCACGTGTTTCGATCGAACACGTTTACTTGGTGTTTATGTTAACTGCAAATCTGATTGGCTATTGTATTTATCAAATATCTGTTCTATCGGTATTAAAATGAAGCATGTAACGCTTTTTCCTACCAGAAGAAATGGGCGTGTCATTATGCAAGCTCAATTTGTTCCATTCGAATGGAAAGTCATTATTAGTCTTCGGATGGAAGCATCTGCAGGTACATGTAGTGTAAATTTTCAGTTTGTTCAAATCATGACCCCCGGGAGTAGGGTGGGGCCACAATGGGTAATTAAAGTTTTACATGGGAATACATAGGAAAAATCTTTAAAAATCTCAAGAACGGCATATTCAGCATAGTCATATTTATATGGAAGTATCTTCAGGTAGTGTAGATTGAAGTTTGTTCAAATAATGACCCCCTGGTTTAGGGTGGGACCATAAAAAGTTATTAAAGTTTTTCATAAGAATATGTAGGAAAAAGAATGCTGATGAAGAACAGAAGTACCATAGTTACTCAGGTGAGCATTTTGGCCCATGGATCTCTTGTTTTTAGCTCTATTCTTCAGAGACCGAAAGAGCTTATTTGAGGGTTAGGTGTATGTTGTACATCCGTCTGTTGGTCTAGATCTTCTGTGAACAATTTTTCAAAATGATCTTCCTCCTTTAGTTTTGATCCAAATTCAGTATAAACTGATTATACAAATAACTTAGATACAAGTTTTCAATTTCTATGAATGGTGTTGTGGTTACTAAAGCAGGAATTTTCGTGGAAGTTTAAATGCTATTCTCCTACAGCTCTGGTCCAATTTTAATATAACTTGGTACACTAGTAGACTCTACTGAGATACATAGTTCTGTGTATCGTTATTTTGATTTTAGTGAATGGTGTTGCCATGGTTACTAACAATAAAACTTTTGATAAATTCTTTCAACTTTACTTTTGGTTTGATTTCAATAAAACTTTCTACACAAGTAGACTATACATATATCTATAATTCTTTTTATCGGTTTTTGTTTTAGATGAATGGTTTTGCAAAAATAAAAACAAGATGTGTTTACGGAACACTAATGCCTGATAATGGCAGCTCAAGGCCAAGTTTAAAGTTTTTCAAATGCAGGTCAAACTCCAAGGTCAAGAGTTCAAAAATATTGATACCCAAAGAAAAAATCTTACAAGGATTAAACTTACGAAATAAAATGGCCCACGTTCCAATCGTTCAGAAAATATGGCCAAGGTTAAAGTTTTTTTTTTCAAAAAGAAACCTCAAGGTCAATGACATGAGGACAAAGGAAGTGTCTTGTTACAAGGAATGCAGAAGTGAAATATGAAAGCCCTAGCAGCAACCATTCAAAAGTTATAGACAAGGTAATTTTTTTTTCAAATGTTGGACAAACTCCAAAGTCAAGGCCTTGAGGTCAAAAATGTTACCTAAAGAAAGATCTTGTCACAAGGAATACACATGCGATATATGAAAGTCTTAGCACCCACCGTTCAAAAGTTACGGCAAAGGTTAAAGTTTTTCAAAAGAAGGTCATACTCCATGGCCAAGGTCAAGAGGTAAAATATGTTGGTACCAAGAGAAAGGTCTTGTCACAAGGAATGCAAATCTGAAATATGAAAGGCCTTCAAAAAGCCATTCAAAAGTAATTTGCAAAGTTAATGTTTTGCGGACAAATTGATGGACGGACAGACCAAAAACTATATGCCCTTCCTCTAATTTTCGATTACGGAGGCATAAAAAATTGTGAAATTCTTTCAAAAGGCTACTCCTAGTAGTTTTAGTCAGGTTGCTACAATGTATAAAACTTGCGACACATAGAGACTAACCAAAGATCCGTATTCTGTTTATCACTGTTGTCATAGTTTCAAGCCCAATTAAGTTAGTACATATCAGTAGAGCTAATTCTCATCAGAGACTTCTGTTTTGAATGCATTGTAGACTTCATTGGTAATTAATTAGTAACTCTAATACTAGTGCCAATTAATCAATTACTCTTACTTAGAAATCTTTCTGATAAAGGGTGTAAACATTTTCTCAGTGAAATCAGACTTTAAAACGTAACCGAATTTACACCTCCCTCCCTTGAAACGACAAAAGCTTTAGAATGAATTAATTTGCTAAATAACAATCTGCAATATATGTACAAATTTTAAGAAATTTTCATTTAAAGGGGGCGGGGAGATTTAAAAAAAAAATTCGTTTCCCACTGATTTCTATCTGAAATTCTTGAATCTTACCAAAAATATAGAGTTATCTTACCTAAAGAAGATGTGTTTGTGAAACACTGAAGCCCCCGTATGACAGTTTATGGCGAAGATAAAGTTTATCAAATGCAAGTCAAGCTTCAATGTCATGGTGAAGAGATCAACAATGTTGGTACCAAAAGAAAGGTCTTGTCTCAAGGAATATACCTGTGAGGCTTTGAAATATGAAAGCCCTAGAACCAACCGTTGAAAAGTTATGGCGAAGGTTAAAGTTTTTCAAAGTAAGTCAAACATCGAGGTCAAGGTCAAAATTAATGGTGCCCAAGGGAAGGTCTTGTCACAAGAAATATACATATGAAATATGAAAGGTCTAGCTCTAACCATTTAAAAGTTATGGACAAGGTTCTAGTTTTTCAAAGGTAGGCCAGACTCCAAGGACAAAAAGTCGAAACTGTTGATATCCAAGGATAGGTCTTGTCACAAGAAATTTACCTGTGAAATATGAAAGCCCTAGCAATAACCGTTCAAAAGATATAGCCAAGGTTTAAGTCTTTAAAAGTAGGTCAAACTCCAAGGTCAAAAGGCAAAATTGTTGGTACCTAAGGAAAGGTCATGTCGTATGGTACGGAAAACACATGTGAAATATAAAAGCCTTAGCACCAACTGTTTAAAAGTTATGACCAAGGTTAAAGTTTTTCAAAAGCGGGTCAATCTCCAAGGTCAAAGGGTCAAAATTGTTGGTATGCAAGGGAAAGTCTTATCACAAAGAATACAACTGTGAAATATGAAAGTCCTAATACTAACCATTCAAAAGACATGGCCAAGGTTAAAGTTTTTTTTTAAATGAATCAAACTCCAAGGTCAAGGTTAAAAGATCAAAAATATTCATACCCAGGGAAAAGTAACATTTTGAAAAAGTGGGTCAAAGTCCAAGGTCAGATATGTTGATATCCAAGGAAATGTCTTGTCACAAGGAATACACATGTGAAATATGAAAGCCATAGCTCCAACGAATCAAAAGTTACGGGCTAGGTTAAAGTTTTTGCGGACAAACAGACAGACAGACGGACGGAAGGATAGAGCAAAAACCTTATGCCCCCAGTTCTTCGATTACAGGGGCATAATAAAAAAAAATGGAATATGATAACTTTCAGAAAAGCAGCGAATAAATATTACCGTTCGCAGTCCTTTGTTACTTTAAATGGATGAAATTTTCTGACTGTCAAAAATATCCCTTCAGTCCCTAGGCTATGAAAGATTTTTAAGATAAACTATGTATAGGATAGACAGAAGCTGCCTATCAGTGTGAGCCTAAGCTTTTTTGGAAATGCATGAATTTAAGGGTGTATAGCTACAAGAAGTTAACACAGATTTGATGCCAAAATAGTGTATTCCCCCACTGGATATTCACGGGCTTGAAAGGATTTTATATAACTGAGGCGTATTAACTGTACATTTATCTGAGCAACACATTTTCAATTAGATAAGAAATAGAACAGTATAATAAAAATAAATTTTCAAATGATTCAGTATAATAACAAGAACTGCTACCACCAATAATTACTTTTTGCTTGTAAATTGGAGGATTTATGAATTAACTTTTAAAGTTTGAACTTTTAATTGTAATGCAAATAAAAATTTGATTGTAATCACAAATTGGTGCAAGGACGACACAATTTCAACATACCTTGCAGGGCAAAATTTGAGAGTAATTACCTTTCACCTTGACAATTCACTCATTTATTCCAGTAAGAGTTATATCTCTTATCAAAGGGTCAATGAACTTAAAACAAGGATTTGTGGAACACACTGGAATACTTTGTGTGCGAATATATATATACATATATATATATATACATATACATATACACTTAACAAAACTTCTAAGTGTTCACTCTAATAAATGTATTTATTTAAAAATTACATGATAGAATGGGATCATATTTTCAAATTATTATAACCAATGAGTCTTCTTAACAATTGTCAAAAGAAAATCAATTATCACCGATGAAAACCAATGTCCCGTGACGAAGCTTAAAAACAATAAATTTGTACTTTGAGGCACGTGCTTTGTGTAATTAGTTTCTTTTTGTGACCATTATCGATTCTTAACAACTGGTTTAACTAAAAAACACAAAACATGGGCAAAATGACCATTGAGGAAGAAGGGAGAGCCGTTGGAATGCTGACATCTGGATCATCCTTACGACACGTTTTACTCCTTTTTAGCTCACCTGAGCCAAAGGCTCAAGTGAGCTTTTCTGATCAAAATTTGTCCGTTGTCTGTCGTCGTTGTTGTCGTTGTCGTTGGCGTTGTTGTTGTAAACTTTTCACATTTTCATCTTCTTCTCAAGAACCACTGGGCCAAATTCAACCAAACTTGCCACAAAGTATCCTTGGGTGAAGGGGATTCAAGTTTGTTCAAATGAAGGGCCACGCCCTCTTTCAAGGGGAGATAATTAGGAATTAGTGAAAAAATAATGACATCATTTAAAAATCTTCTTCTCAAGAACCACTGGGCCAGGAAAGATGAAACTTATGTGGAAACATCCTCAGGTAGTGTAGATTCAAGTTTGTTCAATTCATGACCCTCAGGGGTAGGGTGGGGCCACAATGGGGGATCAAAGTTTGACATAGAAATATATAGGAAAATATCTTTAAAAATCTTCTTCTTAAGAACAGCAAAGCCAAGATTGGTCATATTTATATGGAAGCATCCTCAGGTAGTGTAAATTCAAGTTTGTTCAAATCATGACCCCCGGGGTTAGGGTGAGGCCACAATGGGGGATCAAAGTTTTACATAGAAATATATAGGAAAATATCTTTAAAAATCTTCTTCTTAAGAACAGCAAAGCCATGATTGGTCATATTTATATGAAAGCATCCTCAGGTAGTGTACATTCAAGTTTGTTCAAATCATGACCCCCAGGGGTAGGGTGGGGCCACAATGGGGGATCAAAGTTTTACATAGAAATATATAGGAAAATATCTTTAAAAATCTTCTTCTTAAGAACAGCAAAGCCATGATTGGTCATATTTATATGGAAGCATCCTTAGGTAGTGTAGATTCAAGTTTGTTCAATCATGACCCCCAGGGGTAGGGTGGGGCCACAATGGGGGATCAAAGTTTGACATAGAAATATATAGGAAAATATCTTTAAAAATCTTCTTCTTAAGAACAGCAAAGCCAAGATTGGTCATATTTATATGGAAGCATCCTCAGGTAGTGTAGATTCAAGTTTGTTCAAATCATGACCCCCGGGGGTAGGGTGAGGCCACAATGGGGGATCAAAGTTTGACATAGAAATATATAGGAAAATATCTTTAAAAATCTTCTTCTTAAGAACAGCAAAGCCATGATTGGTCATATTTATATGAAAGCATCCACAAGTAGTGTAGATTCAAGTTTGTTCAAATCATGACCCTCAGGGGTAGGGTGGGGTCACAATGGGGGATCAAAGTTTGACATAGAAATATATAGGAAAATATCTTTAAAAATCTTCTTCTCAAGAACAGCAAAGCCATGATTGGTCATATTTATATGAAAGCATCCACAAGTAGTGTAGATTCAAGTTTGTTCAAATCATGACCCTCAGGGGTAGGGTGAGGCCACAATGGACGATCAAAATTTTACATAGAAATATATAGGAAAATATCTTTAAAAATCTTCTTCTTAAGAACAGCAAAGCCATGATTGGTCATATTTATGTAGAAGCATCCTCAGGTAGTGTAGATTCAAGTTTGTTCAATCATGACCCCCAGGGGTAGGGTGGGGCCACAATTGGGGATCAAAGTTTTACATAGAAATATATAGGAAAAATCTTCTTCTTAAGAACAGCAAAGCCATGATTGGTCATATTTATATGAAAGCATCCTCAGGTAGTGTAGATTCAAGTTTGTTCAAATCATGACCCCTGGGGGTAGGGTGGGGCCACAATGGTGGGTCAAAGTTTTTCGTAAGAGTATATAGAAAAAAACTTTAAAAATCTTCTTCTCAAGATAAGCAAAGACATGATTGATCATATTTATATGGAAGCATCCTCAGGTAGTGTAGATTCAAGTTTGTTCAAATCATGACCCCTGGGGGTAGGATGGGGCCACAATGGGTGATCAAAGTTTACAGAGGAATACATAGGAAAAAATCTTTCTCTCAAGAACAGAAAAGCCATGATTAGTCAAAT
The DNA here is from genome assembly GCF_033153115.1 of Saccostrea echinata. NCBI lineage: Eukaryota > Metazoa > Mollusca > Bivalvia > Ostreida > Ostreidae > Saccostrea > Saccostrea echinata. Next base: position 38,085,821 of record NW_026889750.1, read on the forward strand.
TGATATGGAAGCATCGTTCAAATGATTGTTCAAATGAGCACCCCCGGGGGTAGGGTGGGGCCACAATGGGGGATCAAATTTTTACAAATGAATATATGGGAAAAAATCTTCTGCTCAAGAACAGCAAAGTTATTTGTTATATTGATATGAAAGCATTGGTAGTTTAAAATCCCCCATCCCCCCCCTCTCTCCCCCGTTAACTTTTCAATACTGAACTGATTTTTGCTTTTTTTCCTCGCCAGTGTGCTCAGGTGAGCGATGTGGCCCATGGGCCTCTTGTTATTTAAGTGTTTATTTGTCGTTGATATTACTTTTAAAAATTAACAACTAGTATTAAAATCCATTTTAAGACATTTTGCTATAGGTTGTGTGTCATTTTCATCGCTAACTTATCACAATTTGAAAGCTTTGGACAAAATTTAACAAAACCGGAAGTGATCTGGATATTCGTCTGAGGCCAAGGTTTCGCGTCACAACCAGGTTAAAAGATTGTTACATGGTCCTGAACCACTTTAGATTTATTCAAATTAGCAACTTCAATGGTAAGAAAATGGCAACAAATTGGTGCTCATGACAGTCCAATATCATCTCAAACAGTCTGAATCATCCTTAAAGAGGTACACTTATGTGCGAGACGCCCAAAGAGGGTCTAGGTGCTGACCAAAAGACATCTGTGTAATGCCCTGGCCTGCCAAATCCCCAATCTGAATCCAATTAAACACATTTTGGACTTTTTAAAGGAATGTTAAAGCCCTCCCCATCCACACAATTTCAGCGGTTTAGAAAGATCCATGCAGTAGGTGTGGCAGCAGATAGGTCAACCTCCTATTCAAGGGTATATTGAATCCATGGGAAAAAGGATGTCTTGCAATAATTAGAGCGAGTGGTGGTCCTACTCCTTAGAGATTATTTTTTGTGAATTGTCATTTTGAGGGTACATCATTTCCTTGACACTTTGCTTTAAAGTCTGACGAGATACTGACATGAAATTTATGCAACATCAAACTGAAATATGCATCATTAACCATGAATAAAAGAAGTTACTTATTGTGTGCATTTGTTCTTTATATCTTAAAAAATGTATGGTGAACACTTAGAAGTTTGGTTCAGTGTATTTATATTAGTGATGGGAAATCGGAATTTTTTTCATAATCGATTATCGGAATAATCGGATGCACTATAATCGATTAATAATCGATTGATTTCAAGTATTAAATTTGTTCATTTTTGAATGAAAAATAAATTGGTAAAAAATTCTGGAGTTATTTCTATGATACATTTTTGATATATTTTGTATCATTGGATTCATTTGTTAGATTTAGGATTTAAATAAATTCAAAGAGGAATGAATCAAGATCAAAGTTATAATTTGCTTTTAACTAATATTTTCATTAATCGATTATCAAAATTATAATCGATTATCTATAATTGGGGGCCATTTCGATTAGATAATCGATTTAATCGGTACATCACTAATATAAATATATATATATATATATATATAGAGAGAGAGAGAGAGAGAGAGAGAGAGAGAGAGAGAGAGAGAGAGAGATTCACATTTATAAGGATACCCACTTCCGCCCCAACCCGGGGTTGAACTCTCGACTTACGGAATCTGTCTCCTAGCAGTCCAGGAACAGCGTGCTAGACCGCTCGGCCATCTAGGCAAGTCAAAAAACTTGCCGATGGAATTCTCGCGGCGCTGTCCTACACTACACGGTCATTTAGAATGGAAGAGAGATACAGTTATTTGGACATTAGTTTATTAGAAGATCGTTACCGATACACATTGTAATGAATTAATTTTATTTATACAGCTCATTTTACAACAATTCTTAAACTAACATTACTGCCCTAAGTGAAGAAATATTAATATAGAAAGCACAAAGAAATTCACTTTTATAAGGATACCCACTTCCGCCCCAACCCAGGGTTGAACTCTCGAGGGTTAGTATATATTATGTATATTATATATTGTGTTAGTATATATAAACTAACATAACTGCCCTAAGTGAAGAAATCTTCATGAACAAAATTTTGTATATCAGTGTAGTTTACTGGTGAAAAAAGTTTTATTTAAATCAGACAAACGAGAAGAAGGAATAGCATATATAGAAAGCACAAAGAAATTCACTTTTATAAGGATACTCAATTCCGCCCCAGCCCGGGGTTGAACTCTCGACCTATGGAATCGGTCTCCTAGCAGTACAGGAACAGCGCGCTAGACCGCTCGGCTATCTAGGTAAGTCAAAAAAAACTTGCTTTCGATGCCGATGGAATTCTCGCGGCGCTGCTGTACATTACACGGTCATCCTAGTATCCTAAGGAACTGATGTTAAGTTTTGGGTGAAGAAGATTTGAGACACCCGGTTCTTATCTATCAGTTGGAACCTAGAGGAGAAACACGGTGCAAGTAGTACCCTACTCAGTCCCTAGATAAAAAAAAAAGTACTCTGTGATTTACCCTCAGAAAGTGCAGTTGATCTTATTCCAATCAATGACTCAGACAGAGTAAAAGGAAAACTTAAAAATGTTCTTCTCAAGAACAACTAGGCAATTATTAGTCATATTTATACAGAACAACATTAGGTATTGCCGAATCAAGTTTTTTCAAATCATTGGGGACACAACAGAGGGTCATAGTTTAACATAAGAGGAATCATCTTGAAAAATGCTGCTGCTCAAGAACAGCAAAGTCATGATTAGTTATATTATTTTAGAAGCATCCTCCGGTAGTGTAGATTCAAATTTGTTCAAATTTAGAGTGGGTAGGGTGGGGTCACAATGGGCGATCAGAGTTTTACATAGAAAAAAAATCTTTAAAATTCTGCTGCTCAAGAACAGCAAAGCCATGATTAGTAATATTGATATGGAAGCATCCTGAGCTAGTGTAAATTTAAGTCCCCCCGTAAATTTTTTCAATGCTGAACTGATTTCTGCTTTTACCTAGCCAATGTGCTCAGGTCAGCGATGTGGCCCATGGGCCTCTTGTTAGATAATGTAGTAAACTTGTATTCCACTTTATGTTAAAATCGGATAATTGTAGAAGGAGTAGCATTTAGAAAAATTGTTTACAGACAGACAGGCAAACAAAGAGACGGATGGATGATGGACATCTTACTATGGCGTAAGCTCTTCTGGTAGCCGACCATGCAGTACAGCTAAAGATATCCAAAAGTTTACACATACAAATTATTTGCCCCTTTTCCCATTCGTGAGGGGAGAAGAAAATATAATTTTGAAAGCTCTAAAAACTAACGAAAAACTTTTTTTTTGAAATTTGAGAAAAGTGAGTTCATCTCGTTCATTTTCAATAGGGTACTAGTCATATTTCTCCAGAAAAAAAATGTTTAAGATAATGAGGTATTAGTGAACAAAAATCACTGTTGTTTAGTCACACTGGGGAATTCCTTGCAAATAATGGTTTCAATGGCCTCCTTAAGTTTTCGTTTCATTTCAGCAATACTGTAGACCAAACGATGGCGAAGAATTCTATAGCAAATTTCTTCAATCATTGTTGATCTAAATTTACATTTTGTGCATTTTTTTTATTTGACTTGAAAAACAAATGTTTTTGCTGGAATAGAATCAAAATTACGAGAGAAATGAAAGTCACATGCCTTCAAAGACAAGAATTAAGCCCTAAATGTATTATCTTTGACACGCCGGATTTGATTTTTTAAAGAAGAAATAACCCCCATGTGTTGAAATAAGGATGGGGACAGAATAATATCTTTTGTTTGCCCTTTGATGACACGTAAATCATTTATAAGGAGATCACATGGTTTTTCGTCAAATAAAATACGTAAAAATTTGGCCACTTTCAATAAATCAGAATTTTTAAACAGAAGCCCAATAAAACCAAGTTTTGACACACGCAAGAATAGCCATTTGCTTGGATTTCTGTTTATAAAATCTTCAAGCTTTCTTGTGTAATTACTAGTAACCATGACGTCATCCTCTAATTGTAGGTAATATTTCGACATAGGTTGTGAGTACGTCATCAAATAAGAGTAGTCTAAATTCTGCTTGCTTCGCCAGGCAACTCTTTCCGGGCTGTCATTGAACCGACGCTCCAGCAACCGGAAATTAGGGTAGAAGATATGAGGCGGATGTACAATTTGTATAAAACCGGAATCTACATGCTCTCTGAATCTTTTGTAGACTTCCTTGGCTCGATGTACCACCCAGGTATGATTACTATCAGTCAAAAACACCACAATAATTACTCGTCTGCGATCATTTTGTGATGTTTTTGATACCAGGGATAGAAGTGTATGCTCTAGATAAGTCATATTCTGTCTTTTGACGGAGGGAATTCCTATCGTAAGGTAACCTGTAATAATTAAAAAAAACTTAGTGTGACAGTGCACAAATCTAAACACTACAGAAAGTAAGATGCACTATGTAACCGAGTGTCTAATTAATAACTTAAGAAACGGCAAATTGTTCACACAGAAAGCTGTTAATAAAAATATCCAAACGCTACATGATAGATATATATGAGGCGCCGTTTTGGTATTTACTGCCAAAAATTGATATCACCTATTCAAATAGGTGATATCACCTATACAAATAGGTGATATCACCTATTCGAATAAGTGATATCACTCATTCAAATTGAATTGGTGATATCACCTATTCGAATAGGTGATATCACTTATTCGAATAGGTGATATCACTTATTCGAATAGGTGATATCACCTATTGAAAATGAATAGGTGATATCACCTGTTCGAATAGGTGATATCACCTATTCAGAAGCTGAATAGGTGATATCACCTATTCAAATAGGTGATATCACCAATTGAATAGGTGATATCACCTACTCGAATAGGTGATATCACTTTTTGGCAGTAAATACCAAAACGACGCCTCATAGATATATCATTCCAGCATTGAAATCTAAAGAAAAAACTTCAAATTGAAAACATCTGCCAAAAATAAAAGGTGAAGGACTTCTGTAGTGTGGATCACATGAGGACAGTACGTAATTATTTTGGAATCGACCTAATTAGAAAGCTAAAACCTGTGGAATGTATAGTATGTCCAATACACTCAATGTGAAAGTCTTAAACACTTGTAAGCTTTTTTCTAGATCCAGACAAATACACTAGTCTTTCCCAGGTGTAGGGATAATGTATTATCTACTGGCCAATTTGCACCAAGTTTTTTGAAATAAAATTTGGATTTTTATGAGAAAATAAGATTGCACTATCATCAGCGTATAAAATAAGTTTGCAATCAGGATCCCCATGATAAAACTGTTTGAAAGATTGAAATTATTTTAAAAAATGTGTTTGTGAAACATCGATGCCCCGTATGGCAGCTCATGGCAAATGTGTAAGTTTTTCAAATGCAAGTCAAACTCCAAGGTCAATATCAGAGATAAAAAATATTGGTACATAAAGAAAGGTCTTGTACAAGGAAAACACATGTAAAATACGAGAGTCGTAGCACCAAATATTCAAAAGTTATGGCCAAGGTTAAAATTTTCAAAAGTGGGTCAAACTCCAAACCGGAGGGGACTATAGGTTTCCTCTGAGTCTGTCCGTCCGTCTGTCCCTCTGTCTGTCTGTCCCACTTGGTTTTCCGCACTTTTTTCCTAAACGCTTGCAGATATTGAGCTGATTTTTGCTATGTGAGTGTATCTTGATGAGTTACAGGTCAAGTTTGCATTTCGTTCCGCTTCACTGATTTTTGACGAAATTACGACCTCTTCAATTTTAAAGGGTTTTCCGCAATTTTCTTCTAAACGCTTGCAGATATTGAGCTGATTTTTGGTATGTGACTTAACCTTGATGAGTTTTTGATCAAGTTTGCATTTCGTTTCGCTTCATAAATTTTTGACGAAATTATGGCATTTTCAATTTTTACGGGAACCAGATTACACTTGCCGGTAGGGGACTAGTATTGCTAATGCAATACTCTCAGAATGCTTGTTTTATTAGTCCCCTACCGGTGAAACCGGAGGGGACTATACGTTTCCTCTGAGTCTGTCTGTCTGTCCGGCTGTCCTTCTGTCTGTCTGTCAGTCTGTCCCACTTGGTTTTCCGCACATTTTTCCTAAATGCTTGCAGATATTGAGCTGATTTTTGGTATGTGAATGTATCTTGGTGAGTTACAGATCAAGTTTGCATTTCGTTCCGCTTTAATGGTTTTTGAAGGAATTACGGCCTTTTCAATTTTTAAGGGTTTTGAACAATTTTCTTCTAAATGCTTTCAGATATTGAGCTGATTTTTGGTATGTGACTTTACCTTGATTAGTTATAGATCAAGTTTGCATTTCGTCCCTCTTCATTGATTTTTGACGGAATTATGGCATTTTCAATTCTTAACGGGAACCAGATTACACTTGCCGGTAGGGGACTAGTATTGCTAATGCAATACTCTCAGAATGCTTGTTTTTTTTTAATTAACAAAAGTAAACGATCAAATTGTCTTTGGTAGGGTTAGTTGAGGTTCATTTTAAACGTGCCTAATTTTCAGGTTACATTCTAATTTTTATTAAAAAGAGTAGATTACAAATGAAATAAAATAATCAATCAACACCACAGAATAGTAATTATAAAAAAAGGTCACGATCATATTTCGAATTTCCTCCATAGTCTTTGTTCGTAAATGGTCCAGAAAAATAAAGGCTTTTCTTATGGTAAACTTCCTCAAAAAAAATCCTTTTCCCCCAAAAAATCTCTAACTGATAATTATTTATTTATTTATTTTTTACTTACAATAAAAATATATTACTGATATAATAGTCACTTGTTTACAGATTTTTTTTTTAATTTTTAACATTTATAATATTTCATTATGCATTTTCCCCCTTGAAATATCAAATATTGAGATGACAAATTTCATTAAAAAAAAATTAAATCAAAAAGTGTGTGTATAATTTTGACGCGGATTACCAAAGGCAGACTTCATGTTTAATGCAATGTGTATATGAATGCGTTTAGAGCCCTCCGGTTAAATAACATCTGTAGTAACAAGCATTCTGAGAGTATTGCATTTATTTATCAATACTAGTCCCCTACCGGCAAGTACAATCTGGTTCCCGTTAAAAATTGAAAATGCCATAATTCCGTCAAAAATCAATGAAGTGGAACATAATGTAAACTTGATCCATAACTCATCAAGGTAAAGTCACATACCAAAAATCAGCTCAAAATCTGCAAGCGTTCAGAAAAAAATTGCGGAAAACCCTGAAAAATTGAAAAGGTCATAATTCCGTCAAAAAATCATTGAAGCGGAACGAAATGCAAACTTGATCTTTAACTCATCAAGATACACTCACATACTGAAAATCAGCTCAATATCTGCAAGCGTTTAGAAAAAAAGTGCAGAAAAACCAAGTGGGACAGACTGACAGACAGACAGCTAAACAGACAGACAGACGGACGGACAGACTCAGAGGAAACCTATAGTCCCCTCCGGTTTCACCGGTATGGGACTAATAAGACCACTTCCTCTCATCAGGTAACCGTTTGGTAAAAAAAAGAGTAGGCGTTGAATTTTTTTAGTCATTTCCTTCTTATTAGTCCCCTACCGGTGAAACCGGAGGGGACTATAGGTTTCCTCTGAGTCTGTCCGTCCGTCTGTCCGTCCGTCTGTCTGTCTGTCTGTCTGTCCGTCTGTCTGTCTGTCTGTCTGTCCCTCTGTCTGTCTGTCAGTCTGTCCCACTTGGTTTTCCGCACTTTTCTCCTAAACGCTTGCAGATATTGAGCTGATTTTTGGTATGTGAGTGTATCTTGATGAGTTACAGACCAAGTTTGCATTTCGTTCCGCTTCATTGATTTTTGACGGAATTACGGCCTTTTCAATTTTTAGGGGTTTTCCGCAATTTTCTTCTAAACGCTTTCAGATATTGAGCTGATTTTTGGTATGTGGCTTAACCTTGATTAGTTATAGATCAAGTTTGCATTTCGTCCCGCTTCATTAATTTTTGACGGAATTATGGCATTTTCAATTCTTAACAGGAACCAGATTACACTTGCCGGTAGGGGACTAGTATTGCTAATGCAATACTCTCAGAATGCTTGTTTACCTTAGAAAATATCGTTTATTTGAAGAGGTTTAAAATCTCATTACCCAAAAATACTATATGGCGAGTTTGGTTGAAATTGGACCAATGATTCTGCATGGAGAAGAAAAGTAACACAAGGTCTTTAGACAGACAGGTGAGTAAATTCAAATGTGTCTTCAGCTCAGGTGAGCTTCATAGCATCTTTTTATAAAATTCAAAATTATGATAACAATGTAAAATGTGTGGTGAATACCAACCAATTTTGTCCGGAAATTTCCCGAAAAGTAGCGCTTCTCTTCTATTTATTTTGGTGTACGCTTCCTGCCAATACGCACGTGATTTTGTGATAGTCTGGTGTGATGTTGACTTATTCAACTGAAACTGTATATGATTAACATCGTTAAGATTTCTTAAAACAATGGAATTCGTTTGTTACAGAAAAATGGTACAATTGCTATAAAACTGATTGACGAATGTTAAGATAACGAACAGAGATCATGCTCAAAAGTGTACTCTAGCTGTACCAATTATTAACAGAGCCAACATGAACCTCTGAAAACAGGTGGAATCAGGTGCCGCGGAGGAGTAAGCATCCTCTGTCGACCAGTCACACCCGCCTTGTGCTCCTTGTCATGATCTGTTAAACGGAAAATCCCTAAACATTTCAGTGTGAAAATTATGGCCAACAATTGCTATAGAAGTTGTCAGCCAACCTGTATTTACAAACAAGGTCATTGTATCGACTGAAGAATTTGCAAAATGTTGACGTGAATCGAACTTGTTGATATCCTTGCATAATCAACTTATTTGTCAACAGCCTACCTCATTTAAGAAATTGGTCGTACGTAGAACATGCTCTTACGTATCAACCGGGAGACATAAATTCCTACGTGTTTTTTCCCGTTTCACGATTCCTTTTATTTACACGATTTTGAGACTGATTACCGTTCGTTGTTTTCAACTTTTTCATTGTTAAGTTTTTCATCATCATGCGCGTTGTTTATTATGTAGGCACGAAATTTAAATTCTGATTTTTTACATATTAAAAAAGAAACCTTAAGCAGTGATGTGCAGCTAAGAAAGAACATCAGAATGATCTTATCTGTTTTAAAAATTACCTTATTTCTATGTAGCTAGCCAAGAACATTCTGTTTAATCTTCTAATCAATTCATATTGATCGACTATGGATCGACTAGAAAATGCAAATTTTCTAATGTAGTAACAGTACCAGACAAACTAAAATTTTGAAATTTGTGTCCCCTAGGTTTAGATTATTTGGTGGGGCTAAGTTGGTTATATATATAAAATGCATAATAGCCAATAAAAAGTTTCTTTCTTATTCATGAAAACTATTTGCATGCTTATAATGAGTACTCTAATATTTTTTTTAAAGTAATGACCTCTTGTTCCAAGGTACAGACCCTAGAGTGGATCTTAGGTGGTCATATATTGAGAATACATAACATCTTTGGAGATCTTCTTCTCTACTCATGGATATCTAGTAGGTAAACCATTTGTATGATTACATAATGAACTCTTAGCGATCTACCAAAATTGTGCAATGCATGGCCTCTAGATTCAGAATTCAGACTATGATGGTGTTTATTAACTCATATTTTCTATGCTTCACTATGCGGTCCGACATCCTGTCTTTTCAGACACTTACTTTGTGTTCCAATAGATGTTGAATTAGACATGCTTTACTGTGATACATCTTAAAATCTTCTTTTTCATGTTTACATGATACAATGAGTACATAATACTTTACCAACGCTGAAAAATCCAATGCAACGTTCAAATTTCTTTTACATTAACTTTCTGTTGTTTTTCTTGATTCAAGTGCAGTCCAAGTCGAGTAAGCCATTGTCCTTTTTTTTTACTAGTAGAATTTAGGTGCATACACACACTAGATAAAATTTCTAACGCACCGCCATAAAAAATTAATATTTACTTATTTATGCTGTATTTGATGTTTAAATATGATAATTTAGTAAAATACATTTAAGACATTAAATGCCCCAAATGATAAGTGAATACAGTATCTACTGAAGCGTAACCTTATCCAAGAAATACATGAAAATTTTGCTAGCTCTTTTTGGAGGAATAAATTCTCTTTCTTCTCTGTATTTGTGTTCTTTATGTTTAAGTTTCATAAAAACTTAGAAAAAAACACTGCATGCTCTGTTTTGCTATAGAAAAGTGTGGCAGGGCAGTCAATATGGTGTCTTTTGGGTGTTCCTGTGGAGAGTTTAGTAAGATTAAAACAGTTTTGTTTCTTCTACTTACAAAATACTGCAAATTCAAAACAAATTTAAAGATGTTTCGAGAGATGGTCACAACATTCAGTAGATACCACACGACGACTACCGTAGTGCACGATTGTATTGCAAATTTTGGCGATCGGAAGTGTGGTTGGAGCGGGTAAGGATTCCAAAGCAATGGACGTCTACTAGACGATAGAATTGACACATCGTTCTGTATCATTTGAGAGACATGGATGCCACTGCTATTGCAACCTCACTGACCACCACCATTAACCACCAACTTTATATCAAACGATGCGAAATCAGCCTCGAGAAATTGGTTTGCGGACAAGAATGCAATTTGAGAGTCTTGATTTGACTCCAAAATATCAAATTCAGCTGAGGGCCAAAATGGCACATTATATTTACTTGTGTCGTTAAGAGAAAAGTTCTACATATAAATGAGAATATTGAAAGGTGCGTTAGCAATGGTGTCTAAAGTGTATTATTTATTGATTTATACTCACGTTCGGTCTTGCTCTTTTTAGGGTTTTGCTGATCCATTTTTTTCCCATGGTTCCTGCAATTATGCTGATAAGATTTAGTGAAGGGGCTTTTGAGTAAAACGTATTGTAGACTTCAAATATCGAAATAACCTGAAAACCGTTGGAATGGACTAGCCTAAGGGTATATAAGGCAAAGCTTTGGGAAAGCCAGGCATTCAGAAGGTAGCAAGAAGTAGAAGTTGGGTGATGAATCGGCAATAAAGAAGTTAAGGTATTCCATCCTAATAGCAAATGAATGCATAACAGATGTGTAGGTGCTGAATACTCAGTAAATTTAGACATAATTCCCATTTATTGCTATTAGCATGTTAGGGTGGGATGTGTCCAATTTATGACCTTGAATTTTGGTAAAAGTTATCTCCCTCTGTTTTTAATTAATAAAAAAATCAATTTTAAGAAACTTATCTGGTTAAAAAATCGTTTTCAATTGTCATTCTATTCCGTGCAGTAGGTACAATGTATCCGCATTATTCTGATCAAGTGCCACACTTCATATCTAGTAACACTCCATTTTATTCTGTTAAATAGCTAAATGATTAAGTATGATTAAATATGACACCAAAAATGAAACCAGAGTTAATAACTTAAATTTTTTTTAGTTATTATCAACATAATTTTGTCCTATGTTGTTCTACTTTACCGTGCTTTATCCCGCTCGGATACTTTAGATTTTGAGGAAGAAATTATAACAAACCCAACTGTTTTAATGAATTCATACATACCCAGTATCCCTCTGGAATCAATTAGCGTGGTTATCAACATGTATACAATGACAAAGCAGCAGACAGCAAAATACTTCTTCTTCAGCGAAAATAACATGTTCCTCGAAGAAAGTAAAAGAATAGACAAGTATAGCTAGATAACCAAACTTGAAAAGTTGTATAAAATATTCGTAGTGGAATGTAGGCTGATGAATAAAAAGATATAAATACACGTGTATTAATGCATTAGTTGAATAAATTGGATGATGATTGTATGATAAAAGTTGTCAACCAAGATTTTTTGTGATATTGTGGATATTATAAAATCAATATGAAATGAAATTAAAAAAACAAAGCTTCCTAGGTCACCTTGCTCACATTCATTGCAGTGCTTTACCGATGAATGAATTTGAAATCAATCATTGCGTTCAATTTGTATTAAACGAGCTAGTAAATTCATTTTAAATTGTCACCCTGGGTATGTTCCACAGGCACTTGTTTCTGTGATAAATTTTATAATTATTATACTATGGGTTAAAAAATTTATTACAGAAACAAATGCCTGTAGTATGTTCTCACTATTTTTTTTTGTTTGTTTTGGTTTTTTGGTGTATTTTTAACTCAATATAATAATATTTTAACAAATAGACGATGATACAGTGTACCAGTGTACATGTAGTTTAAATGTAGTTTAAATAAGCTACAAAAATATATTCTAAGCTTTCAATCTTTATTTAGATTTTGCGTTTTATTTGAGGGCGTTTTAGAAAAATAAAATGAAAATAATGAAGATCTTGTTCTTAAATAAAAAAACTTTTTTTTGTTTTTGATGAAATAATCTATTAAACGTCAACCTTGTTATTATTTTTTTTTCTCATTATGGACCAATTATATATCTCATGTAAAACCAAATAAAGATATCCCACCTATACAATACATTTCTGATAGCGGAGATGAAAATATAGCTTTCTCAGATGAAGATAAGATTGATGTGTTAAATAAGTATTTTTCTTCTATATCTAATGTGGGAGACTCACAAAACCAATTACCTGAACTGTATTACTTATGCAATGATACACTGAGTGATATATTAATTACTGAGCAAGAAATCATTGATATAATATCAATACTTCCTCTTAATAAAGCAATAGGTCCTGATGCAATAAGCCACAAAATGTTAAAATCTACTATGTATTCTGTTTCTAAACCGCTATGTTTGTTGTTTAATAAGTCGCTGGCAGAAAATGCATTCCCAGATAAATGGAAACTCGCTCATGTATTACCATTGTTTAAAAAAGATGATCCTTCTGTAGCAACTAATTATAGACCGGTATCATTGTTGAGTTGCGTTAGCAAAATTATGGAAAGAATTATATTTAAACATGTGTACAATTACTTTCATCAAAATAACTTATTTTACAAATTTCAAGCAGGTTTTTTGCCAGATCACTCAACTGTTTACCAATTACTTGAAACTTATCACAGCATTGTTAAGAATATCGATGAAGGAAAATTTTGTTGCATGGTATTTTGCGATCTGTCCAAAGCGTTCGACAGAGTTTGGCATAAAGGTTTACTTTTTAAATTAAAGACATACGGTTTATGTGGTAACATTCTTACCTGGCTTGAGAGTTACTTATGTAATAGAAGGCAGAAAGTTATGTATAAAGATATTTTTTCGTCTAGTAGAAACATTAATGCTGGTGTACCACAAGGATCAGTTCTTGGTCCTTTACTTTTTTTGATTTATGTGAATGATGTGTCAGAAAACATGATTTCATTATGTAGATTGTTTGCAGATGACAACTCGTTGCAATGTTCCTCATATAATGTTGCAACTATTGAATATATCTTGAACCATGATTTAGAAATTCTTGATAGGTGGTCTTCCAAATGGCTTATGAAATTCAACCCATCCAAAACAAAAGCATTATTCTTTACATTAAGATCTAATTACTATCTTCCTAAACTACAATTTCAACGATGTAAATTAGAATACATAACCTCTCATAAACATCTAGGACTACTATTGAGCCAAAATCTCAATTGGTCTGAACATATAGACAATATAGTTAAACAGGCTTACCAAAGATTAGGCCTCCTAAAAAAGCTAAAATACAACATTGGTAGAAACACACTAGCTAAAATGTACACAACTTTTATTAGACCACTACTTGAATATTGTTCTGTAGTTTGGGATGGATGCTCTCAACAAGATGTTGAAAAATTAGAAAAGGTGCACCTTTATGCTGCGAGAATAATTACAGGGTTACCCATTATAGCCTCAAGAGATGCATTATATTTAGAAACAGGATGGGAACCTCTCGCAGAGAGGCGTAAAGTAGGAAAACTAAATACCATGTTTAAAGTACATCACAGTTTGGTACCTGATTATTTAAAAAGTATTTTTCCCTCAGTAAGGAGTGTTGAATCAAATTACAACACACGTAATCGAGATGACTACACTATTCCTAGATGCAGACTCGAAATATTTAAGAAATCCTTTGTTCCTGATACAGTAAACCAATGGAATAGTTTAAGTATTACCACAAGAAACAGCTCAACTTTTAGTAGTTTCAAAAACAAAATACATAAAAAACCAGCAGACCCCCCTCCTTATTTCTGTTATGGTAACAGACGACTTAGTATCATACATACTAAACTACTTAAATTATAATCTTTATAAAAGAAACATTATTGAGAGTCCTAATTGTTCATGTGGTACACCAGAAGACCCATATCATTTCTTCTTTGTATGTAACAAATATCAACATGCTAGAGAGGAACTATTTAGAAACCTACTGTGTCTTATTAAACCAAACACTAAATTGAATATTTTTGATTGTCACCTACTTCTGTGGGGAGATGAGTCACAAAATGTTGAAATCAATAAATATATTTTTCAATCTGTACAAAAATTTATAAGAGATTCTGGAAGATTCAATTAATTATTACAGCCTTACACTAAAACTCTAGTTAGTTATATATTTATCATGTAATGAATGTATGTTTAAAACAAATATGTTTGTATATATCAATATTTTTTTTTCTCTATATATAGACCTTGACAGTTGTATCCATTTATGGTGAGAACCTCGTAAGTTGTTAGAACTTGTGTTCAAACCATTTGTATATTATTTATACAATAAAATATGTTCAAACCAATTATATATCTAATACTGCGCCAAACATATAAATTTACTCTTAGTAAATCATAAATCAGAAGAAAAATTTGGGTAAAAAGGTGATTGTTTTAAATTTAAATTTGAAAAGAAATATTAACAGCTCGTCTTAATATAATTATTAATTTAAAGGAGGTCTACACGGTAATGTAGCCTCTCGAAAAGAAGAATATGCTCAGGAATGAGATGAATATTGTTCTTCGAATTTAAGTAGATGATCGGAATGACCAAATACAAGTTCTTAAAGGTTCTTAGACACAGATTTGAACTTACTATTTTCTAAAATTTTCTGTATAATATCACGACTTGTATATTCCAATAGCATTTCACACGAACATATAATTAAAACTTATTTTATCTGGAAATTATTGGAACTACGAATTCCGGGACGCGTTTGATTAACACATCTTTGCACTTACACAAATTTTAACTTTATCCTTAATATTTTAGAAAAGAAGCGGTTTTGTTATGTATTAATGAAAAATATTACATCTATAATCCAGAAAATTCAGAGTAGAAATGTTCGAAAGCAAAACCAACTCACCAGTATTGTCAGTCCGTGTTCTGTGAGGTGTACAGAGATTAACAAATTGAACACACCCGTGAAAAGTAAACTATTTTTGTAAACAGGGCACGAGCTCTGTCATTGTTAATGTTTACGATTCACCGAATGTGTTCAATGTTAAACTCTGCACACACCACTGAGCACAGACTTACAATACTGTGAGTGGGTTTTGCTTTCGAACATTTCTACTATGAATATTCTGGGTTATAGTTTTAATATTTTTCATTAATACACAACAAAATTTTTCTTTTCTTAAGTATTAAGAATAAAATTAAAATAAAAGCGCAAGAATGTGTCAATCCAACGCGTCCAGAAATTTAAAGTTTTAATAACTTCGAGATGAAATAAGATTTTTATTATATTTTAGTATGGAAATGCTATAGCAACATATAAGTCATGAAATTATACAGAAAATTTGAGAAAATATTAACTTCAAATCTGTGTCCAAGCACCGTTAAGTGTATTAATTATTATACAAGCACACTCTTCCATATGTCATTTTCTTATCAACGCACAACAATGAATTGCTGTTTCCAATAAATAATGTACGAGTTGAGCTAATTTTGTTATTTAAACATAGGGGCTTTCATTCAAAGTGCAGATAGGATTAAAAATAAAAATCGAAACAGCTTTATTTGGGTACATGGTTATGACTAAAATGTGTATTTGATTTCAAAAGAGCACAGAGAAAATGGTTCATTCATGAAATAAAACATATTAAATATAAATACACACCGTTCTCGGTAGTTCAGTCGGTAGAGCGCTCGACCCGTGATCGGGAGGTCGTGAGTTCGAATCTCGGCCGCGACTGACCTAAGTCGATAAAAAATGCGCTCGGTACTTTGAAGTGAAAGTTGCGGGTCCTTTGGATAAGACCTTAAAAACCGAGGCCCCGTGTCATGACAGGCGTTGGCGCGATAAAGATCCCTCACTGCTCAATGGCCCTGAGTGCCGAGTAAAGGTAAAAAATTGAAGCCCTTCACCGGTATATGGTGCTGTCTCTATATGAGTGAAATATTCTCGAATGGGACGTAAAACAACATACAATCAATAAATATAAATACATGTATATAAATGAGTGACTATGATTGAAAAGCGGTGACTCAGAAGTTGATTGAATAGGTCTCAAGACCATAAAATAAGATCAATTTAAGTCAAACTCTCAAATAATTATAACTTATATAAAATGATTGTGATTTTATCATGTGTTGGTATTTGTGAATGGTACAAATTTGCAACTCTTTTAACATGTATTGTTTGTTAATTAAATTCAAGATAATCAAAATTTAGAAAAATCTCAGTTTTGAGAGAGGTGAGGATAACAAACAGTGATCGATCTGAAAAAAATCTGCAAACAATACAAATCTTTAAACAGGGCATAAAATACTGATTCCTAGAAATTCGAGAGGATCAGGTGCCGAGGAGTAAGCATCCCCTGACGATCAGTCACATCCACCGTGTGCCCTACGTACTGATCAGATGACGATCAGTCACATCCACCGTGTGCCCTACGTACTGATCAGATGACGATCAGTCACATCCACCGTGTGCCCTACGTACTGATCAGATGACGATCAGTCACATCCACTGTGTGCCCTACGTACTGATTAGATGACGATCAGTCACATCCACCGTGTGCCCTACGTACTGATCAGATGACGATCAGTCACATCCACTGTGTGCCCTACGTACTGATCAGATGACGATCAGTCACATCCACCGTGTGCCCTACGTACTGATCAGATGACGATCAGTCACATCCACTGTGTGCCCTACGTACTGATCAGATGACGATCAGTCACATCCACCGTGTGCCCTACGTACTGATCAGATAGACGGAATATCCCGTAGTCAAATTTAGTACAAAAACTAAGGACTAATAATTTTGACTTCCTTTTGTTCTCATTTTATGGTTCTGGGGCAAGGAGGAGGGAAAAAACAAAAACAAAATAAAGGGAAAAAAAAAGAATAAAAAAAATAAATAATAATAATAATAAAAATAAATAAATAAATAAATAAGTAAATAAAATAAATAAATAAAGTTTTTTGAACTTGCAAATCTGGAGCACAAATACCTTAAATTTACTTACAATATTCACTTGAACGAGACTGTGTTCTTGGACACAAAAGTGCACAAAGGACAGAGATTTAAACAGACTGGAGTCTTAGACGTTGAAACGTTCATCAAACCCACGAAACGTTTATGTACCTGCATCGCAGCAGTGCACACCCCAAATGCTACCTTCAGATTTATCAAGGGTGAAATTATTCGGCATAAGAGGAACACCTCTGACCCACACAAAACAAAACAATTAATTTCACAGTTCAAGAAACGACTTTTATCAAGGGGGTACTCGGACTCTGAAATTGACAGCATTGTTTCAGAGACGGAAACAATCAACAGACAAGATCTGCTAAAAAATAGCAAGACCAAATCTAATAGACCACCCTCTGTGCTTGTTACCAATTACAACCCTGCTGTCAAAAAACTTGGGAAAATATTACGCAAACATTGGGAAATTATCCAAAAAGATAAACAGTGTTCTGCAATATTCCCGACACCTCCTATCATTGGATACAAGCGACATAGAAACCTAAACGAGCTTTTAAACTCGAACAGACAACATATTAATTAACAAATCAGACAATATGTGATGGCGAGAATCATGCTGAGCAGATATCAGCAAACAGGCGGCTGTCAATAACCCAACACACACTCTAAACAAACAGCCAATGCGATCTCTCTCATGCCACGCGCATTAACTCCTCCAGCGGGACGACGTGTTGGGTCGCCCCGCCCGATCCCAACGAATTTCAACTGCAGTTCTATCTAAGAGCTCTAAGTACAACTTGTACAACTAAATAAAACGAGCTTATAGCTGCAAGCTCGCAACATAGAGAATATTAATTCTCTTTGACAAAATATATTGTCTTACTCATTGACATATATCCGAAACCATACAGTTTCGGATTCACAAGGCTTTAACTATAAGCTCGCAACATAGAGAATATTAATTCTCTTTGACAAAATACATTGTCTCACTCATTGACTTATGTCCGAAAGCATACAGCTTCGAATTCACAAGGCTTTATTAGTGGAACAGAAAACAGAAACAATGTCCACTACAACTACCGCCAACAAATAATTCTCAATTCTGATAACATATTTAATTAGTATCAGAGATTGCATGCAACACCATGCCCAGATATCTATACAGCTAGTATATTAGAACTGAATTTGGGTTGGACCTCTGACGAGTGGCAGACCCTGGAACATTCCCAAAATGTGCCCGAAACACCGATCCAGGTGTCAGGTCCTCTTCCGGTGCCGGGTGGCAACCATTATTTACACAAAAAATATATTAAAAAGTAATAAATAAATAAAACCGAAATAAATAGCTAAAACTGTTTTGTCATTTCTGAATTAATATAGCTAAGAGATATTGGCGATAAATGAATCTCACCTTGCAAGTTCTCCTCTCACAACCTTTTGAAATCTACCTTGAATTGTTCGAAAGTAGATGAAGCTGTCACCATAACCACGGCGTCTTAGACGCGCACTGTTTGATCTCTCCTTATGATTAAAATACCATTAATATTCAGTTTTGACAGCACCGTTGGTGAAGTGAAAATAATAAAAATTAAAGCATTTAATGAACTGGTGAGTTATTTGTAAAATAAACATTAGAAATGAGAGTAATTTGCTCAGCTTTACACAAAAGAGACTGGTGCAATTGGAATGTAAATATGCATATTAGCATGCATTGTAAACATGTTGCATGTTGACCTAGTTCGTATCGTGCTTTTGAAGTGAACATTCAGGAAGAATCCTTTAATAACATACATCCTCCTAGGGTTTCTAATTTTTCTATCTATATGGACGTCCTGATATAATCAGATAATGTTAGATATACATCCAGTTTCTACTTATTCATAATCTGCATTGAACATAAGGAACGGGATAGATGCAAGCTGTCATTTTTTTTAAACAACAAAATGGATATTGCTCTAATTATTCAATAATAAGTGTCCATTTAATGAAAATATTATCACACCGAGCCAACAATACAAACTCAAGCAAAATACAGGGAATTGTATTCCCCCACTTTCGGAGTTTTGTTGGTCTGGGGTGCAATGCTTTATGGCATATGCTGTACTGCACGTATTATCTGTCCATTATACATTTTGAAGTAATACGAGGGCTGTTCAATAAATAATGTCCTCGGTGCTCGGAAAGAAACAAAAAGGCTTTTCAATGATTTTGTCTTAATGATTTCCCTTAAATAGGCTCCTTTAATTGAAACACATGTCTGTAACATTTTTATCCAATTCCTAATTGTTTTTAGAACACATTTTTGAGTATGCCCTTCATATACTGGAATATGACAGAATCTATGATTTCCTGGACTTGTTTCTTCTTTCTGAGAGGTGTTTTTTTCAAGTTTGGAAAATGAAACAAGTCGAAGGGTGAAAGGTCTGGCGAATATTGTTGGTGTGATAAAACATTAACTTTTTGTTTATCCCAAAAACTTTACTCTTCAGAACGTGTGGGTTTGGACGCTGTCATGAAGAAAATTAATATAGTAGATTCCTGATTATGGTTCCTTCTTCTCATAAACCTTTCGATTTTTTTGCAAATATTTTGCTTTCTAGACTCGTCCAGAAATTAAACGACCTCCCCAAATAAGAATCTGCACAACAAGACCATTACTATTGAAGAAAATGACATATAAAACTTTCTTTGTGTTCTTGCAATTTTTTGCTTTTATCAGACCTTTGCTGTTTTGGTCATGGGCATCTTGTTGTAAATTTTCCTTTGGGGTTCAAAACAATGGATTCAGGTTTCATTAGCCGTTAGAATTTCAGACAAACATGGATAGCTACAATTTCTGATTTTTAAAAATAATTGTTTGGATATTGTAACACGCTGTCGTTTTCACTCATTTGTCAAAACATGGGTGACCATTGAGTACAAAGCTTTTTTACTGTCAAATGTTTCTAAAACAGTGTGAACTACCCCCAAAATTATGTCTACCAAATTTGCTATGCGTCTTAAAGTCAATTTAAACATCATCTATGATAATTTGTTGAATTTTAGCAATATTACATTGGTTTTGTAAGTCTTTGTCGCCAAGGAAGGTACCCATTTTGTATGCCCATTTTATCATTTTTGATCATCGAAATCCACCTGCTCAAGTGTCTATAAAACAAACATTGGTTGCTGTAAACATCACATATTTCAGTTAATATTTCTTCTGCATTCTTAACAAGTTTTACAGCAGCTTTACATGAAGCGTATAACTTCACTCTTGTTAACTTATTCTTCACCATTCATTTTTAATGCAGTGTCTCGAATAGCCCTTGTTTTCCAGCTTCTTACAATGAAACTATATGATGAAACGTGATCACATCAACAGTTATCAATTTATTAAAGATTCAATCCTGAGAAGAAAGCCAAGGTTAATGTAAAATATTTTCTATGTTGTACATTATAGAGTTCAGGACATAATTTATTGAACAGCCCTCGTATGTTCTTGTGCAATTCTGTTCTTGGCTACGGCCAAGATAGAAAAATACATCAAACTTGAAGATCAGGGTATGAGTACTTAAATCATATCTTTTCACACACACACACACACACACACAAACACACACACACACACACACACATATATATATATATATATATATATATATATAGATATAGATATAGATATAGATATAATTTATACAAATATAGCCCTTTTATCCATACATACCTCGACTTCACAGAAAAGCATATCGACTGAGCAAGAAGTGCGAAGTCGATATGCTTTTCTGTGAAGTCGAAATACCTATGGATTGACCGAATCAATGGGCTACATTTGTTATATTATATTATTTTCTTTGGAAAAGAAAGAGACAAACAAATCATTATGTAGGAATTTGTAAGTTTTAGAGCACCTGTCCATGCCGACAAATTATTCAAATTGTCGGCTAGGACAGTTGTGGTGCAACCACTATTGAAATAACGACCACTATTGAAATAATTATTTCAATAGTGGTTGAGAGTGCATTTCAAAACCAAACACATGATGTAACCACTATTGAAATAACGTTCACTATTGAAATAATTATTTCAATTGTGGTTGAAGGTGCATTTCAAAACCAAACACAGGCTGCAACCACTATTGAAATAACGTTCACTATTGAAATAATTAAGGTTTAAATAGGGATTGAAAAAATTTCAACAGTGATTGAAATAATAATGTCAACGGTGATTGAAACAATTATTGTTATAGTTGCTGACAAAGATTTCAATACCAAAACCACACTGCAAGCCTTATTGAAATAACCCCACAATCAAAGAAAAAAAATAAGGATGATTTGTTTATCACGTTTTCCAACATAATAAATTAATTTATTGAGTTTAAATTATGATGTGTAAATTAATGTTTTCCATTGTTTTCTAGAAATTACGATTAATACACGAACATCTTTGATTTAACTGTCGTACCTAAAATTCATACAAAGTATGCAAATTTTATAATCAATCTTCCGCAGAATCTGGCCGACTCAGCGAAAAACAACAGACAATCAATCAATATATGCAAGTTTTAAGTAATTTTGTTATTTTTAAGGTTCATGTTTGCCATTGATTTGGAAAGGAAAGGATCATAAATACAGATAGCGGTAGAAATTCGAATATCTACATGAAAAGGAAAACTGATATATATATATATATATATATATATATATATATATATATATATATATATATATATATATATATATATATATATATATATATATATATATATATGTACAAACTTTCGATGAAGATAGGGTTAATTGTAATTAAAAAAGAATAAAGAATGGAACTAAATTCTTGCTCATGTTCATGGGCTTACCTACACTACAAATATGGACAGTAAGTCCAACGTCTACACGTCAAGACGTTAAAAACAGAACTTCAATGGAAGTTAGTATAAGCATCATTTCAATAGTGGTTGTTATTTCAATAGTGGTCACACGTATGAAACCGCTGTTAAATAATGTTCGCTATTGAAATAATTATTTCATACGTGATCTTTATTTCAATAATGGTTGCAATAATACTACCACTATTGAAATAATATATACTATTGAAATAATTTCTTCAATAGCGGACATTATTTCAATAGTGTTGGAATAATGCACCCACCATTGAAATAACGACCACCACTCGAATATTTTTCAATAGTGGATATTATTCAAAAGTGGCTTTATACGTGTAACCACTATTGAATAATGATATAACGCTTATACTTAAGTTTTCCCGAATGGTTGATTTTAATTTATTGACGAGTAGAAACGTTGGATTTACTATCTATCCATATTTGTAGTGTAGGCAAGTCCATGAATATAAGCGAGAATTTACTTCTATTCTTTATCTTTTCGATTTAAAATAACCAATTTTCATCAGAAAGTTTGTACACATAGATATCGCACAGATTTTTTTGTAGATATTCTAATTTCTACAACTATCTGTATTTATAATCTTTTTTTTGCCCAATTAATAGCAAAAATGAACCTTATATAACAAAATTACTTAAAATGACTAGATCAGTTAAATCACAGATAGTATTTCTAGACAGAAGTTAAAACATAAAATTACATATCATATTTTAAACTAAAAAAAATTGATTTAATATGCTAGAAAAGATAATGAAGTGGGGTTATTTCAATAAGGCTTGCAATGTGGTTTTGGTGTTGAAATCAATGTCAGCAACTATTAAAACTAGATGCTGTCATGAGACAGTAATTCCCGCACTAAGGTGTTTGCCTCTAAATGCACACTCCTTCATACTGGGCTTACTAAGGAAAAAGTCAAAATAATTCTATAATTTACACAGTACACGTATTCGTCAAATCGAGCATAAAATGCTCAGGTGACCATGTGACCTATGAGCCTCTTATATGTATTTCTTTACTTAATTCGTTACCAGTCTGAAATAACAGAATTTAATTAATGTTGTTAATTAGGTTTTGATAAAAGGGGGGATATAAATTTTTGGCCCATAATTGGAACTTTTTAAATTTATTTTCTTAACAACAAATATTATTATTTTAGTTCAAAGCGGTTTTGATGAATTTATCAAAATGTGCAAAATTTTTTTTTAGTATTTGATTAGGCAAAAACCTCCTTGAAAAGCCACACCCAATCAATTTTGTCACCCCCCCCCCCCCAACACACACACACACACAATTTGCCTGTTTTTTGGAAATAGGCCTAGATGGCAAAGTTATGTAAAACATTGTTTGTTATGATAATTTAAAATTTGTTCTTGTACTGTACAGGTATGTGAACACCTTTTTGAAAATTTCTACATCACATTGGGCTTGCGTCACCCTACTAGTACTAGTGTTACCATTATCATTTTTAGATTGCACATGGTGCAGTGTGGTGTACACATCATTACATGTATATCAGTAGAAATTAATTCATTTTGTGTTTTAATTGGATTATATTTCATGAAGTTGATAGGACCTATGACAGTCGGTAAGTACAAGTTTAAGTATAGATTGGGGTAAAATGAACCGAAATGCAAATGGTTAGGTTAAAGTTTAAAAAGGATCAAAGATCATCGGATGCCACAATAGACGAATCTCACATTCTGAAGAGTTATCTCCCGTTGTCGACATTACAATCAGTTACAGGCACAGATCCAGGAATTTTTTCCGGGGTTGGGGGGTCCACACCTCAGTCGAAAAAATTTCCAGCCCAGAATTTCCTGAGTAGCAAAAAAAAAAAAAAAACAAAAAAAAAAAAAAAAACAAACAAACAAACAAACAAACAAAATAAATACAGTGATGGTGGGGTCCATGTTTTTAAAGGGAGGGGGGGGGGTGTCCAAAGTCATTTTTTATTTGCTTCTGTAAATCAGTATATAGTCCTATTTAGATAACTCTGCAAATTCCAGGGGGGGGGGGGGGTCCAATCTCCCTAGCCGCTCCCTGTCCATGAAATGACAAATGATCATATGACTCCAAAATAGTAGAAAATAAATTCCAGGGGGGTCCAATCTCACTAGCCGCTCCCTGTCCCTGAAATGACAAATGATCATGTGACTCCAAAATCGTAGAAAACTTTTCCATTTGACTATACATAATTTTGTTTCTTTTTTATTATGTTATGTACATCTAATGGTTTAAGGTTATGAACCCCTGGAGGTCATCCCCATTCTCTTAATGAACTGAAAATGTTCACAATATGACTACATCAAATTAAATAAAAGTGCATCAATGATAAGATTGCTTGACATTTCATTCATGAATTTGGGTCAACCCATGTACCCTCCTAGAGTTAGGAATGAAAATTATTCAAAGAGATGGACCATTAAACTATTTGTATATATTCACATTTTTTTTTATGTCAAAACAAAGTATTAGTTTGCATACATGAACAAACAGGGGTCTGGGAAGGGGAAGGGGCAAGGGGAAGGAGTTATCTCTTTACGTCTTAATTGTTGAAAACTCCTAAAATGAAGTTACATATAATGTAACCTCAAATCCGACTTGTACGTCTTCATTATTTTTAAGTGGTGGTGTCTCCATATGAGTGAAAAACAACAAACAAACGACTTAGAAAACACAATATACATGTACATGTTTATTAGTCAACAGATATACTTCTGGTCATATCTCTAGTTCTCCCTTGAATCAGAAATGATGATATAGATATTTGAAGAATGATTAAGGGTTGAAAAGGTTGTGCATCTTAAAATTGACTAAGCTCTGTGGTTGAATTAGCTATACCAGTTAAGCTTATTTTGCTACTCAAAGCACCTTGATCAACTATTTTTAATCATACTGTTTTCTGAAATGTGCAGTTTTTTTCAACATGGATACAAGTCATACATTTTCAGCTTCTGAAAACAATGCACGAAAAGATGATTAGGCTACTGTGTAAAATATAAGAGAAGTTCTGGGAACCAGCGGCTTTTTGCATTAAATAAACGTCATTTTTCGACCCCAATTTGACCCCTAGGGTGAAAATGAAAATTCCGAAACCTTACTGCACATCTAAATGACACCACCAACCATCTCCCAAAAGATGATTAGGCTACTGTGTAAAATGTAAGAGGAGTTCAGGAAACCAGGGGACTTTTGCATAAAAACGTCATTTTTCGACCCCCATTTGACCCCCAGGGTGAAAATGAAAATTCCGAAACCTTACTGCACATCTACATGACACCACCAACCATCTCCTAAAAGACGATTAGGTTACTGTGTAAAATGTAAGAGGAATTCTGGGAACCAGGGGCTTTTTGCATTTAAAAAACGTCATTTTCGACCCCTATTTGACCCCCAGGGTGAAAATGAAAATTCCGAAACCCTTCTGCACATCTACATGACACCACCAATCATCTCCCAAAAGATGATTAGGCTACTGTGTAAAATGTAAGAGGAGTTTGAGAAAGAAGAGTGTGACAGACGGACGGACGGAGATGAGTAACAACAATATACCCGAACTTTCTTTAGAAAGTGCGGGTATAATAATTATTTCAATCACTATTGAAATCTTTATTTCAAAAGTGAATATTATTTTTAAATAATGGTTGCAACCTGGATTAGGTTTTGAAATGCATTCACAACCTCTATTGATATCATTGTTTCAATAGAGAAAGTTATTTCAATAGCGGTTGTAACCTGTATACGGTTTTGAGATGCACTTTCAACCACTATTGAAATAATTATTTCAATAGTGAACGTTATTTCAATAGTGGTTACAACCTGTGTTTGGTTTTGAAATGCACTCTCAACCACTATTAAAATTATTATTTTAATAGTGATCGTTATTTCAATAGTGGTCCAAAAATAAGAAATCAATGGTAAAATATATGCAACTGAAACAGTAAAATACGCTTATTGCGAACACCTTTATAACGAATTGACGCTTACAGCGAAGTGATTTTCATTCCCCGTGGCTTTAAAATATACTGTATAATTAACGGATATAAAGAATATTGTTCATAACGAAGCGAAATCGTCCGTCCTGGCACTTCGTTATAAGCGTGTTTTGTGTGTTAATGTACATATAAAGTAATACTGCAAGGAGACAAATTCTGTAGGTCGAGAGTTCAACCCCGCCTTAAAGTGGAAGTGAGTATCTTTATAAAGTGAATTTCTCTGTACTTTCTATACAAATATTTCTTCAATTAGGGCAGTCATGTTAGTTTCAGAGTTATTGTAAATTAAATGTTCTTTAAAAATAAAATTATTTTTATTGTAATGAAAACTAAAACTAATGTCCAAATAACTGTATCTCACTTCCATTTTCAATGACTGCGTAGTATAGGGCGGCGCCGCGAAAATTGGATCGGCATCGAAAGCAAGATTTTGCCGAGAGGTCTAGCGCGCTGTTCCTCTACTTCTGGGAGACAGATTCCGAAAGTCGAGAGTTCAACCCCGGGTGGGGGCGGAAGTGAGTATCCTTATAAAGTGAATTTCTCTGTGTTTTCTATATATACAGATTTTTCTTGCAAATAGTAAAACTGATTAACATGGTATGAATTGACAATCTCTACCCAGAGTTATCGTCCCCGCTTCGCTCCACTGTTGTAGCGTAGCGTAATACGCCCTCTGGTGAGAGATTGATGAATTGATAGAGGACGAGATTATTACACTCTTATAGTCTAAAAGTTTTCTTAAAAAATTATCAAATTGAATTATCACTCTTTTGTTGCATTAAACCTGTTTTAAATTCTATTTCAAGCCAATTTTATTTCTTTTAACGGTTGTCTAACCATGCAAATGTACTCTTTCAATTTTATGTAACAGCTAGAGTATTTGCGAAGTTGAAGTGCATTTTAATAAACTAAATTATCTAATTTTTGATGAAAATCAAGGGTTTTTAAATTTTCAATATTAACATCACCACATTACTTTCTTTAAGAAGAAAAAAAAATCAAAATTAGGGATGTCAATTTTGTCAATAATTCATATTAGAATATTCAATGAAAGTATTCGAATATATTCGAATATTCGATAAAATAAATAAAATCTGGTTTATTTTAAATCTTTCGTGAAAGGTTTAGCGTAGGTATTCTTATATTGGAAATAAAATTGTGTGAAGACTTTTGTAGGTGTACAATAAGGAATTCCATTTGATATTTGTCAATGTTTCAAAAAAAATAATTGATTTAAATATAGAAAAGTATAATTTTAACAAATGATACATGTGTATTTATAGTAGCTCCAACTGAGGAACCAGTCGTCTTACCAAAGGCAAAATAATCGTATACTGTTCAGATTCCAATACGTGTAATTATTTACAATTATCAGCCTAATCAGAGATATGATTATAATCTTTGATACAATGTTTTAAAAATATAAACAAACATTTCCATAAACATTTTCCTAGGTAATTAACTAATTTCCCGATAATGAATATAAAATTCAGGATTATGTACAACCCGAGATAATCAAGTAATTTACACATTTATTCTGAAATTGAGCCCTTTATAATATTAATTACAGACTAATTCTATAGGACATTCAATTGAATGATCAGTTAAATTTGTTTTGATATGTATACTCTTCAAGTCTTTTAGACATTCTAAGAAGGTTTTCATTTTGTTGTCCTCGATTCTAGATCCGATCGTATTTAACTAATAAATATATATATATTATTATAACAGTAACTTGATCCGAAGAGTCGTATCACGTCGAGTTGACAGGCGCGGATCATCAGATCAAACGAGATGCGAAGCGTCGAGTTTGATCTGATGATCCGCGCCTGTCAACGAGACGTGATACGGCTCTTCGGATCAAGTTACTGTTGTAATGATAAATTTATTATATACCTATTTACAACCAGCAAAATATAATAAAAGGAAACTTTTTAGATCAATTACATAACTTTTATACATTAAACAAACCATTTTGTCAAGGAACTTTTTGATGCGTGAGAATAAAAACGTCATTTTTCTGTGTACTACGTCATCAGTTTCAGAGAGGGGTGATATGGATTCAGAAAACCACAGTGTGGTGATCCGGAACGTCGGATCACACCGTTACGTGATTGCGTAAATTCAACAGTAAAACTGAGTGACAAACAGTTGGGTATATAATAAAAACTACGAAAGTTTGTCTTGTATTATACATAAAGCATTATTTTAGGAATGACTCTAATTCTTGACCAAATTATTCGAGTATAACCTGGTTTGGGTCAGTTTACGCTTTATAATCCGCGAAGCGGATTATAAAACAGCGTAAACTGACCCAAACCAGGTTATACTCGAATAATTTGGCCAAGAATTAGAGTCATTCCTTATAATTTAATTCTAAAATCATTAAACAACTGTGGGTGTAAAATTTCGTTGCTTTTTATTAGTTCAAATTTGCCGCTCAATAATACAACCCTAGTAAAGGAAGTGATGGGAAGCAAGGGGAGGTAAAAACTGATACATAGTCCTAGCAGCCATGTTTTTTGTTTGCATGTGGTAAGATCCGAGTTACTGTTTGAAGCTAAAGGTACATTTATTAAATCTGGAATTTTCCATGAATCCCGAGGACTGGAAATGAGAGCATTGCATGGATACAGACGATTCAGCTGGTTGTCAGGGGGGTGTGTCCCCATACCAAACCAGGTTATACAGAAATAATTTGTGTTCCTTTTTGGATATTAACCAATCAGAGGCTAGAATACAAACAAAATTAAATTATAATTGTATAATTCTTTAACACCTTACTCAAAACAGAATAATTAAGTAGATCTATATAAGATAAGAAGATAGTGAAAGAAATCAGGCGATCGAAATTGATCGCTAGTAAATTAAACAGGGGTAATAAATTCCAGCACTGTTCTAATCAAAATTTATTAATCACAGTTCTTCTTTTTATCAAATCTGAAAATACCGAATATTCGAATATTAAATTCATATTCGAATATCAACTCATCGAATGAATATTCGAATGTTCGAATATTCGATGACATCCCTAATCAAAATGTATGGGAAGTAATGCATCAAATAGCTTTAAGGAAGAACGCTTTCTTTTTAGTGATAAAAATTCGATAATAGCTAAGAGGAAATGGTCGGGACTTCTGCCATAGTGAATTCTCTGCGAGCCTGGCAAACATTTTTTTCATCATATGTATTTAGCTATCTCGACGAACTTGGACAGAGCTTATGTTTAGACCTTTGCGTCCCAGGTTCACCCAAGGATGTACACCACCATAAATGCTTCGAATACTGTATTTAACCTACATTTTAGATGGATTAGTTTGATCATGTTTAAGTATTGAGAACCAGTGCATATTTCTTTTTAAATATTTTAAAAGCAGTGTTTTTTCAAACATATATTTGAAAGCCTGTTGTTTTATCAAATAAAATCGCGGAGAAAGGATATGACCATTACTTCGCGGGTTTATATCTGCTTTGTGATGTGGAGACCGGTCTTTCGGATGAAACTGAATGAACGAAGACCACGTGTTCCAGTTGGTGTTGGCATGAGATTGATCCCCACTGCTCAATGGGTAACCAGCAATTGGTGACGTCAAATAATTTTTTCGTAAAGCGCACCAATAAAAAAACCTTACTAAATTAAATTAACTAATTAAATCAGTTCAAGGACTGGAAACCTTTAAGGAATCCTTTGGGGCAAACAAAAAGGGTAGAACTCTCGTCTAAGTCAATTAAAAAATATAATATAAGTACTAAACTTGCTTAACCCTCTAGTTATAGTTTTAAAGAAAACCACGGGCCTTTGGATCGCTTAAATCCGACTTTAAATAATTGGGTGCATAAAAAAAGATATTTTTTAACACCTTATTTTTTAAGCGATCTAAGGGCCTGTGAAGAAAACCTATAAAAATAATGCATACCAAAAGATCAGAAATGAATTAACAACCATCCATAGTTGAATTACAAACTCTCTCTCTCTCTCTCTCTCTCTCTCTCTCTCTCTCTCTATTTATGGCACTACATACAGTTCTGTGTGATAAAGGAACGTGTGAGAATTTGAAAAGACAACTTAAAATACAAAGGCTTTGTTAGAGAGAATATTGTAAATAAACGCATACATGTACCAACAAAACTTTTCTACAAATCACTGTTTTTATTCTAGAACTTCCAGCACCTTTCGGTCCTTGTAAATATCACTGGACATACACCAAAAGTTTTTTTAAATGATTATTTTTATTGAAATCAAATTGAATTCTTCACGTTAAAATACATTAATCTATAAACTACATTTACCTGATTTTTTTTAAATACCAAAACAGGCTACTATCAAATAATTTGATGTTACAGGGTTTTTAACTACTATCTCGTTCAAAATCAGCATTTCGTAAATTCAATGGTATTATTATGACCTTTTTTGAAAATACAACATATTGTTGGGTCGTATTTTGACTGACATGTTTCCCATTAATTGTTAGGCCATTACTTTTATACCATTTTGACTAAGGATTACTCCGATTAACTAATCAATAGAGAGGACTCACGGCTGAAATGCTTACTCCTATTACCTAATCACTAGAGAGGACTCACGGCTGGAATGCTTACTCCTATTACCTAATCACTAGAGAGGACTCACGGCTGGAATGCTTACTCCTATTACCTAATCACTAGAGAGGACTCACGGCTGGAATGCTTACTCCGATTACCTAATCACTAGAGAGGACTCACGGCTGGAATGCTTACTCCGATTACCTAATCACTAGAGAGGACTCACGGCTGGAATGCTTACTCCTATTACCTAATCACTAGAGAGGACTCACGGCTGGAATGCTTACTCCGATTACCTAATCACTAGAGAGGACTCACGGCTGGAATACTTACGCTTCCTAAGCAGCTGATCTCACCTCCGATTTTCAGGGGTTCGTGTTTTTGCTCTGTTCACGATTCGATTTGTTTACTTGATTTATGAGATTGATAACTGTTCGTTATTTTCACCTTTTAATTATTGATGAGATGATATATGAGGAAAGCGCAATTTTGTGCATTAAATGAGGCGAACTGTATTTTAAATTTTGTTGTAAGGTCGATGCAATTTGCAGTAATATAAAATGTGGTCACGGGTTTTTTGCACCCTTTTTCACGCTGATTTTTTACATGAAGTAGTGTATTCCTTTGATTTATTTTAAAGTGCAAATCTTCCATCTACGCTCGTTAAATCTTTTGAGCCTTCCAATCAGGTATCGCTACGAGTATTTATCCTTCAACACCATGGCATTTATGACGACGTATTGGTTTTGATTTTTTCAAATCAATAACCTTTGTTGAATGTTTTTGCTTTTCTGACGATAAATTATTGGATTTATGAATACAAGGAAGTCAACAACACTGAATATGCATTTAATAAATTTATTATATCAAAAAAGTATATGGGTAGAAACTCCACAAGTCCACATATAATTGTTTGATTTCTTTTTACCAATTAGTGAGTTAGAATTTCCCGAGAGTCAAAGGAATATTCATTGTGAATTATCAAGATTCTTACAAATTGTAAATGTAACAGCGCTATTAACGATAGACTTGGTAGTCTTCTGCTACTCTTTGCCTCTTTGCTCAGAATAAAATTTACTTACATATATTAAAAAGACTATTCAAGTAGAATTTATTTTTTTCTTCAGAAAAATAATTTATAAAGCAAAACTGGATAAAAAACTTTGCAACAAATAATTTTCCATAGAATCATACAGTTGGAAACATTAGATTTTACAAAGTCAAATAAGTTCATAAATGTTTTTTTTTTTACAATTTAAAAAAAAAATTCAAGGGGCGAAAAGATTTTTTATGTAACGATGAATGTTAAAAAAAGGATTCTGTCCATATATTTAAGTAGTTCACAATGTTTGCGTTTATTGACTTTTAAAATTCATTTTATAAACATTTAAGTTGGATTTATACTAAATTAGCTAATATCCCTCTATTATACATCAAAGACCATAATTTTCCTATTTTAGAGTTCTTTGCTACAATATTTGGTCATTTTCAGCCAAATTTGGCACAGTTTTCTTTTGTTTAAGGGAATTAATGTATGATTTTCTAGGCTATGGAACGAAGGACCAGAGTTTCTTACTGTTAAGATATTTAAGATATAGTAGAAAATGATACAGTGGGCTTGTAGATCTTATCTGCAGCCACTGAAGCAAAATGACAAAACTATAGTGAAGTAGAGTATTCCAGTTTGTCAAAATTCATGCCTTTTTTATCATAAAAATTCAGGTTTTTTGAATCTCTATTAGAGAACTTTTTCCCAACAACATATTTTATGTTATTATGAAAGGTATTCACAGCGCACTGAATCAAAATGTGTCCAGTTAATTTTCAAAATTAACAAAAATTATTTTGAAAACCTGATATACCGAAGATGCAAATAAAAGACAGTTATGTGTGCAAATATCCAAAGACAGAGTTAGATCAAAAGTAGGATCCGATGAAGTAATTTAAAATTCTAAAAAAGCGGCCACATTAAAAATTTGAAATTTTGTAAGGTAAAACGTCGAATGCAACTATTTCGTTTATTTTGAAATTCCCCTACCTTGAAGACATTGCAAATAGAAAGCTAATTTACATAGTATATCGCATAAACTTTAATTGGAAACATTTATATAATCAAATCAAATAGTTATTTTACAGAGCTTTGTTTAAAATTGTTCAAGTGACAAAAATCGTCTAGATAAACTGAAACTTAATGACTGATTCTTCACTTATTGGAAGAGTTAAGCAATTATTAACAGTAACATAATTATTTGCCTCTCCAACAAATATTTATTTAAAGAATGAAATAAAAAAATAAGATGAGAAAATGGAGTTATTAATGATGAAAATTAAAAACTTCGTCATATTTAACACATTCTTGCTGTGGCCTTCAACTCGATATTAAGATATATCGACGACGTATTATCAATTAACAATTGTAGTTATTGCAGCCCGGAGGACCGGGCTGCTCTATACATATAAGTTTAAGTGTTGGTATATGGGGATTGAGGTGGGAGAAGTTATTCAGAATTAAAGGTTTTCTAAAAATTAAAAAGATTGTTAATCAGAATGTTCTTTCCCTTTATAAATTACGAGATACACAATATATTTACTTCCATAAAGTGAATCTGTAAAAATATATATGTTTTTCATATTTAATATATAAAGTTGATTATCATTTACTGTCGAAAAAACGACAGGTCCCTTTTTTGAGAACATCGAATTTTACTTATCGCATAAAAACGTAAAAATGTACTTTACACAGTTCGTGTTTTATATTCTTAAAGTGAAAGATATTTTTGAAAATAGGTGATGCATGTGTCTGGTTTCAAATTATATTTTATGCAGCCAACATTTACTTGAGGAATTGATAAAGTTTAAAAGGGTATCGTTTTTGTTCGATTTTCATCCGACTATAAGTTTTCAAAATATTCTCGAATATCGTCTCCATCATTTAGACGCATGCCTTTTTCACACAT
Source organism: Saccostrea echinata (assembly GCF_033153115.1). Lineage (NCBI taxonomy): Eukaryota > Metazoa > Mollusca > Bivalvia > Ostreida > Ostreidae > Saccostrea > Saccostrea echinata. Next base: position 38,119,532 of record NW_026889750.1, read on the forward strand.
ATCGAAGCGGTTTGATGATAAAGTTTACTTTATTTATTTCCCGGGCGACAATTGATGGTTACATCAATGTCTTCTTGTTTTCATTCATATGTATATGCAATATATCCCAGTGAGCTTGAAATAAAAGATACCACAGAGTCTGACACCTTTGTTTCATATTTGGATATTTTACTAGAAAAAGACGTTTATGGTAATCTTACAACAAAGCTTTATGATAAACGTGATGACTTTAACTTTTAAATCGTCAACTTCCTTTGCTTATGCAGCAATATACCCTTATCACCTGCGTATGGGGTGTATATCTCTCGGTTGATTCGATACACAAGAGCATGCTCTAGGTATGAACAATTTTTTAAAACTAGGTAAGTTTTTGACAAACAAGTTGATGAAACAAGAATATCAACAGTCTCGTTTAAAGTCATCATTTCGTAAGTTCTATGGTCGATACAATGACCTTGTCAGCAAATACAATCTATCATTAATCTATCATTTTCATACTAATTATTAGGCCATTATTTACACACTGAATTGTCGGCAGATTTTTCCGTTATTTCCCGATCATAACAAGGAGCACATGGCGGGTGTGACCGATCGGCAGGGGATGCTCACTCCTCCATGGCACCTGATCCCACCTCTGATTTTTTTGGAGGTCCGTGTTTGCTCTGCTCCTGATTTGTATTGTTTTAATGGACTTTGAGCTTGAATACTGTTCGTTATCACCATATTTCATTTAAAAAACATTGATTTATTTAAGGTAGTACGAAACACTGTGAAATCAATTTTAACTAATTTCTTCTAAAACATCCCAGAAAAAAAAATTAAAATCACTCTAATTTCAATAATTAATTATCTTTGGAAGGAAAAATGTAAACTATGACATGTATAGTTACCCTTTTCTGTGAAAAGATTGAGAAATCTTATATATATTGAACATTCTCGAGCCAACATTCTGAATGTGATTATGTCATCTACATACGATGCAACCGTCTGTTATTAAATAAACTGTAACTTTTGCTTTGAAGCAGAGACCTGATATTTGGACATGTGTAAGGAGTCTCCATGCTTTGTGTAAAGTAAAGGTGAAGGCCTTACTTAAAGGTCAAGGTAAAATATTATGACGTCATCTTCTGTTCTTTTAAATTTTTTGCAATTATTTTTTTTAGATCTCCAAAATATCTTAAACCCATGTTCAGTTTTCCTCATTTTTACACATTTTAATCTGTGTTCTATTTCAGTCATTCTCTTGATTTTTTGCTAAGTTTGAATGATACATTTTCTTTTAAGGAATATTAAAGTGTAGCATATTTACATGTTATTTTGCAATTCCCGAACTATTTATGTTCTATTTTTACATCACAGTGCACTCAGATATACTGATATCAATATAATTTACTAATTTATAAAAACAAAAAATGTAATCTATATCAGCAGTATCACACACATTTGTGATATATCAAAGAGTAATTTTTAAACAATGCATTTCTAATGTTGAATATCTGATTTCATCCTCTTCTTACAGGGTCTTACAGGCTACATTTCAATCTATGTGGGCAAAAACTGGTGTTCAACTTCTTTCATATTACAGAGAGATTTTACATGTATATCTTAGAACAAAATAACAACATTTCAAATAATTTAAATTTGAGGAAAAATTTGACCTCTTTGTTTTGTACAACCTTAAATTAAATGTAATTTGCCAGTCTGTTTCACTCCTAAGACCATCGTGAAATAACTATTTGGAAAAAGTTTTTACAGGAAACGGGTTATAGGTAATATGTTATGTAGAATTAAAATGATGGAAGATTTATCAAGAAGATGTAGTTTGAAATCACATTCTCAAAAAGACAAGAACATCAAGCGAATTTTAAAAAAATTAACTTTCATTTCATTTTTAACTGATTTTAATTGAATACAAACAGATATAATTATCATAGCGTTTAAAAATTGCCATTAAATAGATTTTTATGCCCCCGGATCGAAAGATCCCGAAGGTATATTGTTTTTGTCCTGTCTGTCTGTTTGTCCGTTTGTCTGTTTGTCTGTTGTCAACTTTAACCTTGGCCATAACTTTTGATTGGTTGGAGCTATGACTTTCATATTTCACATGTGTATTTTTTGTGACAAGACCTTTCTTTGGGTATCATCATTTTTGACCTTGACCTTGGAGTTTGACCCACTTTTGCAAAATTTTATGAGACTTTAACCTTGGCCATAACTTCTGAACAGTTAGTGCTTGAGGTTTCAAACTCCACATGTGTATTCTTTGTGACAAGGCCTTCCTTTGGATACCAACAACTTTGACCTTTTGACCTTGACGTTTGACCTACTTTTGAAAAACATTAACCTTGGCCATAACTTTTGAACAGTTGGTGCTTGGGGTTTCAACTTCACATGTGTATTCCATGTGACAAGACCCGCCTCTGGATATCAACATCTTTGATCCTTTGACCTTGACCTAGGCGTTTGAGCTACTTTTGAAAAACTTTAACCTTGGCAATAACTTTTGAATGGTTGTATTTGGGGTTTCAAACTTCACCTGTGTATTCCTTGTGACAAGACCTTCTTCTGGATATCAACCTCTTTGACCCTTTGACCTTGACCTAGGAGTTTGACCTACTTTTGAAAAACTTTAACCTTGTCCATAACTTTTGAATGGTTGGAGCTAGGGCTTTCATACTTCACATATGTAATCCTTGTGACAAGACCTTCTTTTGGATACCAACCATTTTGACCCTTTGACCTTGACCTAGGAGTTTGACCTTCTTTTGAAAAACTTTAACCTTGGCCATAACTTTTGAATGGGTGATGCTAGGGCTTTCATACTTCACATATGTAATCCTTGTGACAAGACCTTCCTTTGGATACCAACCACTTTGACCTTGACCTTGATGTTTTACTTACTTTTAAAAAACTTTAACCTTCGCCATAACTTTTGAACAGTTGCAGCTAGATCTTTCAAATTTCACAGGAATATTCCTCGAGACAAGACCTTTCTTTGGGTACCAACATTTTTTATCTTTTGGCCTGGATTTTGACTTGCATATGAGAAAATTTAACCTTCGCCATAAGCTGCCATACGGGGGCATCAGTGTTTCACAAACACATCTTGTATAACATTAAAAATATGATACATGCATTTTTTGTTCAATGTAGAATCCATTGTAATTCAGGTATAAACACGCGGTATATCACAAAATTTGAAGCATAAAATCAATCCTCAATGACTTATCATCCATGCAAGACACATGTTGTAAAAACATTTCCCTGTCATTGATCAGGATATAGGTCGATTGCAGTATCTGAGGCAAGATTGGTTGTATGACTACATAGCGGAAACAATTACAAAAATCTCTTATGTTTAGTGAATAGATATCTCCAAACTGACCTACACCTAACTTCCATCAATTATTTTTGTATAAGAACAACACTGCACAAAACTATTTAAGATTCACCATCCCTCATCTCACTCTGATAAAATTTTGCTTTAACACTAGTGAACATTTTAAGAAAATCCAATTTATGAGAAACTACCCGCAATTTTTTTTTTAAATCTTGAGCGCCAAATTTTGATAGAAATGGTCTTTTACATTGGTAATTTTATAATGGAATGATAGTCATTTATCCCAGTGAGAGTTAACTCCCTTACCAGAAGGGCAATCAACCGTAATAGTATGCCTTTATATAATATCCTCAGTGGTAACATCCATACAACTTTGTTCTTCATTTTAATATTTATTGCTTTTTTAAACATTTGAAATCGTACATTATACGATTGAAGCATGCATAATAACTAGAGCGTCACAGACTCACACTTTTGATCATCAACCGTAATTTAAAAAAAAAATATACATATATATCCAATTTTGCTAATGTAATTATCCATTTAAATTTTGCAAATCTAATATGAGACGTACTTTTGAAAACCTTAACAGCTGAATTTATAGCCAATTTTGCTTACACAAGTATCGATTTGGTTCACTTAATACAAGATGCAGTTTGAAAGCCTACACATCTGATTTACTTTGAAAATGACAGTATTTTATTGATATGTACTTATATGAGACTGCTGCAAGTCATTCCCCTGATTAATTATTTAATTGATGTGTTATTTTAAATATTTGAACAATGCAGAGTCGGACAAATTGTATTTCTAAAATACGTAATGTTCTGTTCAAAAATGATAAAAACGTGGATATTTTGAATGTTGACATAACAATCTCAGATTAGTAAAGTTGCATGTGGACTTGTATGTATCTTAGTTGCATGTAAAAATGATTACTGGGTATGTTGCATGTCTACGGAAGCCCATTTAGGACCTATCAAAAATATTTTTGAATTCGATATAACGAATTGTCAATTTTTTATATAAAGAATTAAATTCGTTATATCAATATCTTATCCGTTGTACATGCAACAAAGTAGTATGACATGCAGATTATAATAGTATCAACGAACTGCTTTGATCGCTATGCTTAATTGTTTTCAAGTGAATTGGTTGGCTTAGGGGATGACGACGTGTGATGCGTCAGTTTGCATTCACACGGAGTGAACTTCCCTGCGCTTCCGGCAAGTTATTGAGTAATGCCCGTGCATTACTTTCAATGAGACGTTCGACTCTCGATTTGCTGCTTTTGATGAATGTTGATTTGTAATTTTCACTGTTTTTCAATTTCATTTTATTTCTTAAGATCTTCTCCTCTTTGTTTCTGAAACTGATTTTTACTAAGCCAGGTTTATTTTTAAACTTTGTAGGTAAACGTACAACACCTGTTATTTGAACCATTTCCGAGACAATGCCCCCCTAGAGCAGAGACCAGACTTGCGACTTTTTTCGGTAAGGTTTTCATTTTCGGAGAAAGGAATGCCACTGGCTGTGATTGTAAAGTTCTCTAACGTATTTGTGAAATCAATATGATCATTTAAATCCCCGGGGGGGGGGGTTGACTTTGTTTCTCTAAGCTGTTTAATCGACTCTGAATTAACTGAGTATGTCATTTGTAGATTTTGTTTTTGGGATGAAATATTGAGATAACGAACAGTAACCCTATGTTATTGCTAGCGCTCTCGAGCGCTAGCAACTACGTTAGTCTATATTTCTGGAATACGCATGCTCGACTTCACCGTCGGGCATTCTGGGAAAACCACTGAAGATAGACTGTATACGATGATAATTTCGTTTTATAATTAAAAATTGATATGATCCGAATTCTGAATGTCTTAATCCATTGTATAACCTATGATTAAAAGTACAAGAAAATTTGGGTCATATAATGCCAAGATTGTAGAGATCAACTGGTAAAACCTAGCTTTCCTTAAAGCCAACCATGGATACTACCTTCCTAGATAATTCCGGCAAGCTCAGAAAAAAAAAAACACAGGAAATCTTTCAGAGTTTGTCGGAAAGACACGAGAAGCGATTGATACAATGCAGTAACACTGGTATAATTATAATTCTTTAATTTTTCATTTTTCCTTTTTTGACGGAAAAGCCCGAGTAATGATCCGATTGTTATTGCTAGCGCTCTCGAGCTCTCTTCCTGGATCTTTCCGGCAAACTCGGAATAACAACCTCGGATATGTTTTCCGAGCTTGCCGGAAAGGCCCGAAAGGATGCGATTGCTACAAAACAGTACCACACTGGAATATTTTTAAACTAGGTGTTCATTGGTTCAACTTATCTCTTATTTTTCATTTCAAAATTGAAATTACAGTAAACTACAGAATGCTTAAAGCACAGTTAATGATTCATGCCATTGCCAATGTGAAAACCCACTCTGGATATCCCGAATTTAATCCAACAATAGCCTTTTTTATAAATAGTCTGATGAATATTCTGTATTAAACACTGAATAGCTGATACATTCACCATTCTGAATTAAGACACATCCCCCCAACATTACCTCCAGTGTACCACTGTGTCTTCCTATTAATAATTAAGGACGACCGTTTGATTCTGAAGGGGGGAGGCTGGAAGATTTTGGAAAATAATAATCTGTCCTCAAAAAAGTTGAAAATAAATAATTGTCTTTCCACGACCGGCAAGAAAATAAATAATCTGTCATTGACTATTGCTACTTAACCCCCATCCCCCCTCCCCCCCCCCCCCCGTCCCTCTTTGAACTTTTTCTTTGTTTTTGTTTTTTTTTTTCGGTCAAACTTTTTCAGTGAAGAAGAAAATAAATAATCTGTCCTGGATCATCTTGAAAATAAATAATGTGTCCTTGACTGGCATGAAAATAAATAATCTGACTCGAAAGATTTTGCCAGACCTCCCACCCGACCCCCTTCCTCAGAATCAAATGATCGCCCCCTTAATCGATTCAGCAAATTAATCCAATAATTCAGATATCTAATTCTGTGGTTTATGATAGCTACAGCGCTAGCTCACCTATCTTTTTAAAAGATAAGCTTGTATACATGTATATTAACATAAACATATTACATTCTAACACGAATAAGTTGCATTTCGACGTAGTTATCTAGCATTTTTACATAATCGGTGGAATGTTATTGCGTAATGATACTCTCATTAATAAAAAGCATATTTTCGCGCTAGTTTCGAATTAACGCTAATGTAGGGCTAACACATGGCAAACAACCCTTGATGAAACGTGTCTCTGGACCTCTGGACAAAGAGGTTAAAGGTAAAGCGGGATATATACACTCTGTGAAGAAATATTAACCAATCACTATTTTCACTTTCTTATTCAAATTTAAAAGTGTAATTTTAGAAAGCTTGAGCTTTAAAGGTAGGTGTTTATAAATGTATCGATCTTTTTGATATCAAAATATGTATTGATCAAACTCATTATTCTGTCAAAAGCATCTAAAAAATCAATATAAAATCAGAATACTATTACAGATGGCCCTTTCAAACAAAAGCCAACTGAAATAATAATATCCCATATTAAGCTAGATATTCGTTAGAGTAGACATAACTTATACATGTATGAATTCAGCTGTAAAAAGAGTAAGTTCAATTTCGAATATATGTCAAATATGATAAAATGTAAGTATAAAAATAATAGCGTATTTTCTCCGTAGATAGATTTTTTTTTACCGGTAAAGGCAAAATCAATATATGTATAATCAATTTATATTTGCTCTTTGTGGAATGCAATATCTGAACATGTATATCGTCTTAGTTACGATATGAAGATTTAAAAGATACGTATATTCATATAAAAACTGCTTACTAAGGGGAAAAAAATCAATTGAAAGCTTTATAGTTTGTTGAAGCTTAGATTCCCAAGAACTTGATTCTTAATTTCTCTCAAACCCTACATTCCTACATGAGGTATAACTTAATCATATTTATATAATTACGTACACGTATACGTATATATATATATATATATATATATATATATATATATATATATATATATATATATATATATATATATATATATATATATATATATATATATATAGATAGATAGATAGATAGATAGATAGATAGATAGATAGATAGATAGATGTATCTATCTCTCTCTCTCTAATATTATATAAAGTAAGGCAAGGAAGAGAGGTATAATAAGATCTGACGTAACACGAGTCGTTCTTCTTTATAATTTATAGCCAAGGATCTGTAGATTCAAATTTATAAGAAAAGTTCACCTTTCTTGAAATCTGTCCTTACTGAGGGAGGAAAAAATAAAATGAACTTGCTCTTAGAATTTAATCCAAGGATATTTCTGTAATAAATGTGACTGTTAATTTTGATAGCACAGTAGAAAAGCTTAGCTCATCATTTTGAAAAGGTAAATGAACATCACAAATTGCAATATTCTTATTTCAAAATAACTTTCCTTCCTTCCAGTATAAATATCGGATCAAAATTAAATCGCAAAAACCACGACAGTGCAACTATTTCGGCAGGGGATGCTCACTCCTCCATGGTACCTGATCCCACATCTAAATTTTGAGCTCGAGGTCCGTGTTTGCTCTGCTCCAAAATTGTATCGTTTCATTTGACTTTCGAGATTCAATACTGTTCGTTATCTTCATATTTTATTTGAAGAAAAGATAATTATAATTAATATACGAGGGCTGTTCGGAAATTATTGAGACATTTTGTATATTTTTCTTTTTAATGAACGTCTTTCGGTGAAAATTTGCATATACGTTTGACAAACATTAAGAATTCATAAAAGCAAGAAATATTTTACAAATATTAAATTTCTTCTCTTCAATGGTATATAAATGTGTCAATGGTAGGGATACCCGCCGCAGTCACGAAATCAGATATTGAAAATACGCATCACCAATGTTCAACACCCCGGTGGACCTATAATAAGAGCGAAAATAATTCAATTTATGTATATAATTTTTTAATTTTATTTTGACTTGATGTTGTGCAAGTTTGTTAGAATTCTGATCAGAAATACGGAAATCATTTAAAAAATTAAGCGCGGTAAAGAAATCTGATAACGACGACAAAATGGATTTTGAAGTCAAGGCGGAGCAGCGAGAGACCTAAAATTTTGTGTAGCGCTATGTAAAACTCCTTTCCAGACTGACCAACCTGCTAAAACAATAACAGCGAGAAAATACATGTCTAAGGGTTTGTTACATGTATTTTATTGGTATATATTTTTTTCTAACTTATAATTCAACTACAGTAAAATCAAAAACTCCGGACGACCATCAGTTTTTACCGTAACGGAATTAATAACGTTGACCCGCGTTGCATAAATCGGCACTGCACGATGCTAAGTCATCCTGTATAAATGACGCATGAAAAATTTACAATAGTGAAGCAACAGCACACATTTTTTAAAGAATCGTTTAAGAAAAGAGACAGTTTGATTTTTGTAGGGTATATAATTATGACAACAAAGAAAGGAGAGTAAACGCTTCCCGATCGTTTCATATGCAAAATCATCTCCGGCTGAAGTGACGTTAAAATGACGTAGCGATACTGATCCAGGTCGATAGACATATGAATGTTTATTATTTCACCGGAACTTATCTAATTATCCTTCAAATTAGAAATTTTGTATAATTGTTTTATTCTTTCTTTATAAAATGTTGACGAATTTTCCTGAAATTATCTCTGCCCTTTATGGAGTTAAAGTAATTGTCTCAATAATTTTCGAACAGCCCTCGTACATGTTCATGTATTTACACATATCAAACTTGTAAATGATGTGTGCATGCATCAAGAGTGATCTGAATTTTTAACCTTTATTAAAATCACATACTAGTGTTGTGATGATGATTGACTAAAATGTATTTCATTTTCATTTATTAGACAGTCTTCTTAGAATATACTTTTATACAATATGCAAACTAAGAGAACCTTTTAAAATATTGCAAAACACAATAATAAAAACGAATACATGCTCATGACAGGTTAAAGTACAAATGGCAGTTAGATATTACAAGCACTTAAAGTTGAAAATTTGCAAAAGACGAATTGAAAGACGAAGCCTTGGGTAGTAAGGATATATTAAATTTTGAAATGAACACAGAGGAATCGAACATTTTCACTCATATCACCTTGTTTTTATTAAGATGTCATGTAGTACTATCCATGTCTTTTGGTCTTCGTGGATATCAACGGACACACACTTAACGTTGTTTAAATTTTCCCTATTAGTTGAATTCAACATGAATTTTCCATGTTCAAATAATCCCACCTTAGTCCTCTTTTCACATCTGTCACCGTTTGGTTTTAAAACAGACGATACACTGACGGAAGCTGACGTCACTTTGTCATCTGGATGTTTTTCATGACCGCTTTTAATAGAAATTGTTGTGATATTTATAGGGCTTTTAAAAATAATTCTATAAAATGAACTGTTTTTAGGATCCACAGCCCAGAAAAAATCGTTATTATCTTCTGGATAGTATGCTGCCTCTGGTTGAAAAGTCTTGTAAGCCGACATGTTTGTAAAAATTTCGGCTTCTGGATTTTTGGACTGTGGTGTCCATCCTATAACCTTACGTTTGACATATCCCGGAAAATCTCTATCTTGGATCTTTTGAATCTTATTTTCCAATGAAGAAATTAAACCCTGATGTTGAAACAATGAAGGTCTTATGCGAATTTCCTTTTGCTGACCTTTGATGCGCTTCAGTTCATTTATCAACAAATCACCTGGAGTTTCATCGAAAAGAACCAATAAAAATTCAGCTACTTTAATTAAATCGGAATTTTTGAATAGAACACCGATGAATCCCAATTTAGAAAAACGAAGAAAGAGCCATGTTTTCTTTAAATTTTGGCTGATAAATGATTTAATCTTAGACAGATATCCCGCTGTGGTGATGACGTCATCCTCCAGCTGAAGATAATATTGCGACATATTTCTGGAGTAAGTCATCAAGTAGGAATAGTCCAGATTCTGTTTACTCCTCCAGGCGACTCTTGTCATGCTATCATTATATTTCCTCTCTAAATACTGGAAATTTGGATATGCTATATGTGGTGGATGAACAATTTGCATAAAGCCGGTCTTAACATGTTCTTTGAACTGTTTATATATTTCCTTAGCTCGTTCTATAACCCACGTATGGTTACTGTCCGTTAAAAAAATTACTATCACTACGCGCTCACGTTCATGAGGAAGAGAGTGCTCCACTAGGGATGCCAAAGCGGTTTCCAAGTAAGAAACGTCTTTTCGTTTTACTGATGGTATGCCAATGGTAAGAAAACCTGTAGATGTTCAAAAAGGTGAATTCAAGAAGATAAAAATGTCCACAATAAATGCTCTTTTTCAGTCTGTGTGTATTACATGTCTGCACAAAAACTGATTTGATCATAATCTCTACAGTTCATGTTAAATTGGAGAAAAAGTCCGACTATTTAAGGAATCACTGTCTAGCTAGTGGAATATGCCAGGTCATCAACGATAGCTGGAAATATTGGATAATTTGCATAACGGGCGAAGCCCGTTATGCATAAATTATCCCACGTTTCCAACTATCAACGATAGTTGGAAAAAATCGATGCAGATTTCGCATTTTGGATATTTATTATCCTCTTTGGTTTGAGGAATAAAAGATGAGTCCTTGGTAAAATAAAAATAAAAGATTACAGTCAAGATCATATGGTTAGTAACTTCTGTAAATTCCAATTAAGATTAAAAAAAAGAACTTGACATACAAATGTACATTCTTATTTTTCTTACTTACTTTTTTATGTGTTCTATGAAACCTGATTTCAATTCCAATCATCTTTGAATTAAAGAAGATAAAAATGTCCACAATAAATGTTCTGACCTTCGTTATCGTACACTATTTTTTCAGTCTGTGTGTATTACATGTCTGCACAAAAACTGATTTGATCATAATCTCTACAGTACATGTTAAATTGGAGAAAAAGTCCGCCTATTTAAGGAATCACTGTCTAGCTAGTGGAGTATGCCAGGGCATCAACGATAGTTGGAAATGTGGGATAAATTATCCCACGTTTCCAACTATCGTTGATGTCCCTGGCAAACTCTACTAACTAGACAGTGATTCCTTATATTTCCATTTCATTATGAAATAAAATTGTGAATTTAGATTAAAAATGTAGACAAATAGATTTAAATTACACGAGGCCTCGCATGCCAATTTCAATAGTCCCCGCCCACTGACGTCAAACACAAAGACAGCCGCACGAGATTTACATGTATATTAGGCCTCCTTAGCGTCAGACACAAAGACAGCCGCACGACAATTACATGCATATTATAGGCCTTCTTAGCTCTTGACCTTTCGCTTGGGGAAAGGATCATTCTCTATAAGGCCGTTTTGCGGCCTACAATGACTTCAAATTTTCAAATAGTATTTTTTCCCTTAAAAACTGCATGAGTTAGTAGGCTAATGTTCCAATTTAATGATAAATGTTGATTGGTTAATGATATAAAAGTATTTGTTATGATATAGGGTCACAAAGTAAGGTACTATCGGTCCGTATTAGCATTAGGGTAATGGGAAAACTCAAGAGGGTTGGTGTGTTAGGTAACTCCTACACATGTCATAACCACCTTTAACCAACACCAAAATTTGCATGTAAACTTCTTATGAACATAAAAAGTGACTACCAAATTATCAACTTGGTTAAAGGTGGTTATGACATGTAAATAAAAACTTTTCGCTTCATTTTTACGACATTTGCAGGAAAAGCTAACTACTCACAATGAAGGATATCAGCTTATGAAGATTATTTCTTATTATAAACTTTCACTTAGAGTACATGTTTCTATTGATTTACTAAGAATTAATATAAGCCATGCATGTTTACTCAAAAAAAGGTAAACTTTTCACTTTAAAAATCTAAAATCAAAGGACTGAAATGACTGGTTGTTATGAAATTACGTGAAGACAAGTCTCATTGAACTATCTGCTAGAAATAAAGAAATTTTTTATAAACTATAAGGCATGAATATAAGTTACTTATTATAATTATTATTATTTATAAGGATAGTTTAGTTTATCTATGCTACTTCTTTGTATTTGTATTTCCTTAGGAGTACTGCATATTTGTTATTAGTTCTAGAAATGATAAAAGCTATTTTTGTTGTAGCGGGAAGATGCATTTGCTATTTGTGTTATAAACTTAATTTTTCTATGGGTACACATGTAACTTTTATAGATAGAGAATTACTGATGGGATGGTTTCATAATGGAAATTCTCGCCTCGACCTTTTAGAAGGACACTTTTCCGTATGAGTGACATAGGATCCATGTATTTTGTTAACTGGGTGTTGAGAGGACTCAATCTATTCATCACACTTCTTTGGTAGCATCAATATAAGTTATGAGAACAGTAGTTCTGTCTTAGAATATAAAACGCCAAGGAGGAAAGGGGTTCCTAAATGTCACGTGATTGATAATTGAATGTTGCTTTACGTCATTTTAGAATTTTTTACCCAGATAAAGAGATAATCCACTTAAGGTAAAGTGTCACAATTTTGATTTATGCATGGTTTCAGTATTGACCAACACCTACCGTGGGACAGGACCTCCTTCTTTAAGATAATATCCAAAAGACCCATGACTTTTACTTTCAATGCTGAGCACTTAGCAAAGGAACTGTCACTACCCGTGTTAAACACCTTAGTTCTTGACGCAGCACGGAAAGAGAATTTAATCCTCAGGTTTCAAGAGTGCGAAAGGAGTGTCATCTCTTACGGTCCATTTTGTACCTGGGATGTTGTAGAACTCTGTTAGTCCATGGATATACTAAAACTTCTGATATGCGTAGTGGAAGGAACTGTTGAAAATCTACTCCATTTTATGGAGTGCCGTGGGGGGGGGGGGGGCTCGACTTTTATACCTACATTTGTGTATTATAGTTTAGATAGCATTTTAAATTAAATATATTGTTTTAGATGCGTAATTAAATTGCATCAAATCAACTCTTACGATGTTATTTCATTTTACGTCGATATATATATTTTTAACACAACCGTTCTGAGTTTTATGTACTGACTATAAACATGTACTTGCATTAATATTTTCATCCTGTAAATTAATGATTTTTTTTTTTTTTTTTTTTTTTTTTTTTTTTTTTTGCAAATGTAGACTATATTTTATAAATTACAACTTAATTTTGATTTAATCACAAACAAAATTCATTCAATGCTTTAAACTTTTGATACACAACTTTTATAGTTCAATAGAAACTTAGAAATCTCATTTCTTGCATGGGCATTTTATGTGTAAAATAGGTACCACATCTATAGAAACAATACACAATTAAAATATAATCATATATGAAAAAATACTTTGAATTAAATGCTAATTAAACATTTTTCAACATCATACGAGGTGCATTTTGAAAAGATTTCCATTCAAAATATGCAAAATGTGAATGCATCAAAATTCTTGCCATAAAAAAATATCTTTAGCCTTAAATTAAACAATCTTTGCACTTATTACTTAAGTCTGATATGTTTCCGACATAAATAAACAATTTTTGATCATTTACATCTAGAAACATGCATAGAAACTTGATGTAAATAGACCTACCCTCAATTTTTCTTTACTTGACGGCCGTTTGTGATCTTTAAATCACGCGACTTAGGTGATCGATGTTGAAAAACAAACATCAAAATCATGAAATACAATGATTAAAGTTACATAAAATCAAATTTTAAGGTGATTTTATCGTAGGCCGGAAAATGGCCTTATAGAGAATCATCCTTTACATTCCGGTAGAATGATTAAGAAATCAACTCAACTAACTTTCAAAGAGTTATCAAAGAGAAAACAAAGAGAAATGGAAATATAATAATAAATATTACAAGTAAAATGAGGGATACCCATTCAATAAGGCGAAATACATTTAATGTCTGGTTGTAAGATTATTGCACTTTGTAGTCATCATGTGAAAGGTTGTCATAGTTTACTACGCACCTTTTTTCTCTCTGAATTTTCCATGAAGTAATGCCTCTTTGTGATTTATTTTAAAGTACATGTCTTGCAGTAATTTACGGTCAAACTCGTGAACATTCTCCTCAGTTATTGCTACGGGGATATCATCCTTTAAAACAATTAAACTGATGAAAACAAAAACATAAAGTTCTTTCTGAATTATTCTCTTTGATTTATAGGTAAGTAGAAATGATAATTGTCGACTTCAGGTTTTAGTTTCAAGTAAACCTTGATAATTAGAAGTCGATACATTTATGGTGTTTAATTTTTAATTGTTGTTTTTAACAATTCTGCACTAAAATTTCTGCTGAATCATACATGATGTGTTGAGATACTCACAAGAACATCTTTTTCAGTTGTAATGGCGGTTTTTACGGTAGACTTGACAGTCCTCTGTTCATTTTCTGCCTCTTGTCGCAAACTTTTCAAGTCTGTAAAAAAAAAAAATACCTGTACAATGTACACATCATAAAGATTATTCTAGTAGTAGATGGTAATAAGGATTAGAATGAAATATGTCTAGGAGTGTACGAGCGTTGGTGAATTTTCTATAATCATAATAAGACCAATAAAAATGTTTTATGCATGTTATGTTTCTTTTTGTAGAACCACAAATAATGTGAATAAAACATAATGAAATGAAATGCATCTAATTATTTTTTTAGAAAAATATTTTTAAAGCAAAAATCGATGCAGATTTCGCATTTTGGATATTTACTATCCTCTTTGGTTTGAGGAATAAAAGATGAGTCCTTGGTAAAATAAAAATTAAAAATTACAGTCAAGATCATATGGTTAGTGACTTCTGTAAATTCCAATTAAGATAAAAAAAAAAAAAGAACTTGACATACAAATGTACATTCTTATTTTTCTAACTTACCACAGGTATAATTATGATGAAAATAATAATAATAGTAATAATAATAATTGAATCCATAAAAAAGAAAAAAAAAATCAGATGATTTATCTATACACCCTTGTCGAAGTACATGTACCCTGTTTTATACAACCTTATTGGAAAACCAATATTTTTATGAATAACACTTAAACGTTCTAGACACTTTTTTATGTGTTCTATGAAACCTGATTTCAATTCCAATCATCTTTGAAAGCATTTCTGATAATCGTGTGTTATTCACACATTATTTTCATTTTATATATGGCTTTAACTGTTGAAATTCAAAAAGTGAACTGTAATAAATTGACTTTCCTTTGTTAATGATATATGAAGTATAAATTTTACAAATTTCCAATTCAACATAAAGTTGGCCAAGAAAGAAAATATAATTAGGTTTCAAGTACTTTACTCTATCGAAAAATTGTGCAAAGTTACAGAACATAGTATTTTCATAAATATTAATAAATATTTCATAAATAATAAATTACATTTGCTTACTTTGCTTCACCTAAAACACCCTTCATATAAAATACGGTATAAAATCAATAATTACTGTTCCCCGTGGAAAACTTCCGCTTGTTTTTACCTGCATCAATCCAACGATTGAAATTTTCATCTGATCTTCTTTACTCCTTTTAAAGTACATACTGAACCTCATAATAATCAATGCAAAATACTGCCTTCGGCTATATAAATTTTCCTGTGTACAAGTTTTGATGTATATTGATGTTTTAGTTGAGGTACTTTTTTGTCATGTTTAAAACTGACAGATGTGAAGCGACACTAATTTCCTTTTGATAGTACTTATTATTTAATTATCAAAATTGTATGGACCAAGAGGATCAGAGATGAATATAATTCGATACAAAAAGCAACTTATAACTGCACCAATAAAACATCTACAGTATGATGTAAAAATACTCTTGATATTTGTGAATCATCAGATGACTTTACATTGTATTCTTTGTTTGCAACAAATACGTATTTTCTGTGGTAACATAATTCCTTTAGATTTGAACTGATTAGCAATCGAATCCATTCATAAATACAAGGAAGATAAAAGTACATGTTGAGATTCCTCCTCATATTCTTGGCATTTAGGTATAAAATAACTAAACAACTCATTGTAGGCACAAAGGCACATTTCTATAATTGTTTTAAAAAAATCATTGTATCTTCCTCTTTCAAGTTTCAAAGCATGAGCACATAAACCAAGTCAAGTAATTCGTATTATATAGCTTGTGTGCATGGGCTATAACAACGGTTTTATTACAAAGAAAAACTATCCATCAAACGTATTTTAAGAATTTTTTGCTAAAGTTTAATAATTTTTCTCTGTGATTTGAAAAAAAATTTGTGAACGTTTACATCTAGAAAACGATAACTTCAGAAGAATGAAAATAAATACAACAAACTACAGGAAGCAGAGTTCTAAGCCTTCAGGAGCACCTATAGTGTTTTCTTAACTGTGAAAATATAAGGTATATCCTACCTGTTTTTTCGGTTGCTCTTTCACGAGGGGACGGAGTCAAGATGTTTAATATGAATAGAAGAGTGTAGACGGCAAATACAGTGCATACCAAGTTAAAAATATTCTTCAGTGAAATCCGCATGCTTCTGGAAAGCAAAATAGTTCATCAAATAAATCTCAGTTTTTTCAGTCGACATTAAATTTTGAAAAAAAGAGGAAGGTAGTGAATATATGTAATCTATTCTAGTGTCTAGCGCTAACATGAACATTTTTCAGTTCTTCACTACCAATAATTTATAATTTACTTTGCGTACATGGGATTCACATTTAAAGGAACAAAGGACCAGATTTCCTTACGGTGGATGTATTTAAGACATAGTGAAAATAAGGTGTAATCATTTAGAGATCCTCCTTGGAGCCACTGAACCAGAAATGACAAAATTAATGTGAATGCATCATATGTAGTCAACCCAATCTGTTCAAATATGTCTTTTTAATAGGAAAATATTTGAATCTTTACAAAATCACGTCTAGGTAGTTATGATGCAGAGAAATATGAAAATATTTGTATGAAAAACAAGAATTGAAACTGGCATGGACTCATTGTAGTGAACATGTTTCATAGTCGTACAAATCAATGCAGATTCAATGATTTTGAGAGTCAACGGTTTGCAGTATAATCTGATACAAATAAACATTTTTTTTTTTTTTTTTTAAAAGTTAAGTTTCAACCTAACTTATTTATAATCAATGCAAAATACAGAGTGAATAAATAAATAAATAAACAAATAAATAAATATGTAAATAAATAAATGAATAAATAAATATTAAGATTAAGATTTTGTATCTGGCAATATATAGTTGAGTTATTGTGATGCACAAGCTAAGGTAATTATAATGGCTAGATCCGGAGAGGCATATCTGTAGACAAATACATTGGTAATCTTTGACATGAAGTAAATACAAAACTTGTTGTTTAACAATATTTGGTGTCCTTAAGTTAATTAACAGAAATTCTTCTATTTTCAAATCTCACATAAGATATATGTATATTATAAACAGGTATATTGTTTATGATTTTAAAGACAATTTCCTTTTAAAATTCATGAAAAAGAAAATGGATGTAAAGCACAGTAGAGGAAAGGATTCCCATTCGCAAACATATAAGATTAAGATAAGGATAAATAGTAATTAAATTTAACAATCTGCATCTTCATCAATTTTTTTTTTTACACATTTGCCCACTCAGGAGGGAAGGGAGTAGAACTTTGATATTTTAGCAACTAGTTTGAGAAACAACTCACGTTAGACCATTTTTGGACATTTTAATTTAATTGATTGTGCAAGATTGTGCAATTTTCGAAAATTATATTTCACTTGATTGTTCTTGAAATAGGCATTGAACAAGGAAGAAATAAAGTGCCATACGTATCAAGTGCAAGTCGTTTTAGATATAATTCCTCGGCAAAGGCATAATGCTAAATTAATTAATTTTAGTTCATTCTTTATCAAAAAGTCCACTGGTAAACAAACTGAAGATGTAAATAGTTATTAGATATTAAAGATCAGTGGATTTGAGAGACAGGAGGGTTGAAAAAATCAAGAGTAAATTTGCTTACTTATATTTTTGAAAAAATCGAGACCGGAGAATCAAGAAGAGATTAAGAACTTCGAGAGATCAAAGTTCAAACCATCAAGAGTCACCTGTATATAGTACAAAAAGTACTTCCATAAGTTTTAATGGTCAGGTAGACTAATTTATAATAGATAAATAAAAATTAGACAAATATACAGTCTTTGTACATAAAATTTCCTTCAAACACCAGGGGTGGACAATGTGACAAGGAATGAGATGAGTTTACTAATACATATGTAGTACTTAAGTACTATTGTTTTGTTTGGTATGCTTGGTGCTAGTGAAATGGGGGCAAGTACAAATAAGAAAAATAGATCTACTTTAAGATTTGTTGCTGAGAACTAAACTATAATTTTGTTGATCCCTTTTCATCCTATAGCTATTTCTCTTGCTTTTGGGCAACATAACTTCATCTATCAGCTTATTTTGTGTTATTGTATACGTCTGTGGATGCTTTACAGTATTGTATTATACTCAGGTGACCATTAAGACCCTTGTACCTTTTATTTAAAATTTTTAAATATCTTGAAAAATCGAGAGCTGTCATTTAAATTAGCATATGATAAGGAAACTTCTATATTAGATCAGAAAACATTTATTTAACACAAGAACGCGATCGATGCAAATCTTATAAATAAAAAAGGTTTTAAAAATATTTTGAAGTATACATTTTTTTAATAAAATGTTAGTTTGGTTTTCGATAACTTCTCCCGTCGAATTCCCCATCACAATCCGCAATTTCTCTATATATAGAGCAAGCCCGTCCTCCGGGCTGCACTAATTAAGAATTTAATTTTCTTGCCATATATTGTACGATGTGAGGTATATATTACATTTTCAGTTATATTCCTACAAGGCTGCCAGTGTACATGTAAGACCTAATTTAACTAAGAACTACGCATGTTTTATAGAGGTACCTTTAAATCAACTTTACTTCATTCATCCGAAAAAAAATATTTAACTTATTTAATTAAGAACTACGCATGTTTCATAGAGGTACCTTTAAATCAACTTTACTTCATTCATCCGAAAATAATATGTTAGTATTATTCAGGATCTCATGCATGATTTGCTGTGAGATACAAAAATAATGCACATTTTCTCAATGCAGGATAAGCAAGCACTTCGGAATAAATCTGATCCAAAAATCTTATTCAACTGATTATAAAATGTATACACTACACTGCTACAGAGCTTCCGAAGATTCCTCATTAATAATATAATGGTATGTTTGCATCACTATGCCATATACGTGCAACTTTGTTCAGCATATGAATTATCTGTAATCCGAATCTTTTTTGAAGCAAAGCTATGCCAAAAGAATTAAATTATTGACCTAGTTCCAATGACAACTTTTTATAAGAAACTACAAGTTTATGAGCAGCTGGCATTTCTTGCAGGAAGCTGGAAATTTAAGAATGAGTTGTCCTTGGAAAGACAGCAATCAAAAGAGCTATTTTAACGTCTTAGAAGAATTTCTTATTTCTTATATTTATGTTACAAACACAGGGTTGATTTATTAATAATATGTGTAAACGCAATTTGTGTAAACAAGTTGTAATGCTGGCTGCATCGGCATTTAATTGGTTCACTTACTTCCCTACACCTTGCTAAGTCAAGCGTTTTGTCAACAATTTTTGATTACATTTAGCTGTAGAGAAAGAGTTCGTGCGACATTCCTACAAACTTTAAACATGGCCATTCTATAAACAAATAACGTAAATACTGTCCAAAAATCGAAGTGCCAAAGGAAGAACGAATAACAAACCACATGGATAGTAGCTGTCCTTTTGGGTCTAGAAAAAGTAAACTAAGTGTAACATTTCACGTACGTAACTAAAATTAGACAACATAAAAATAACAATTTTAATTAGAAAATGAAGATCCCAATATGGTGGTCGTATTTGTATTTGTTTTGTGTATAAAACAAACTTTTCAGAGAAGCCATGGGTAGGGATGCAGCTCAAGGGAAAACTACTTGATTCGAATTTGCTATCTCGTAGAGAAGTAACGAGCTATTGTTGCATTAAGATAAATCTTGTTTATATTCTGACCAACTGAGAAGAAAAATACTACACTGTAATAATTGAAAAAGTAAGTAAATACAGAAAGTGAATACAAAGTACCTACTTACCACATCCGTAAACAATAGCATAACATGTGGGTATTAAGCAGATCGATATATTCCACAATTTTCTCTTCCTGTTCCAAAGGAAATGAAAGTACTTCCGTTAAATTATTAAGCACATGTCTTAAATGTAATTTTTTCTTTACATATTTTACATGGAATGAAACGATCTAAAACAAAAACTGCTGGCTGCAGACAGCACAATTGTTAAATGCTCTAATAGTAGTTGGTATCTAATACATTAACCTGGAGGAAATGTTAAGGATGAATGAAGACGATTTACATTCACAAACTTTAAATTTAAAACATGGGTTTGAAAGGAATACAATACACAGGCATATTTAAATTAAGAAATCAGAGCTCCGATATATTCCATGATTGTGGTTGACAATACATTATAAAACTCGTCCATCTAAGGTGAATTAAACATGCATGAATCCAGTGATGAACTTTCGGGTTTCATTCTCATTAGCGGCAATCATACTTACTTAAAGAAATATTGACATTCCATTCCGGGTATATTGTAACACGCGTGGTATATATAGTGTTTGTGATTTGTGGCATATTCTTAGCTGTTATCGATTCGAAAGTCATTTAAAATGAAATGTTTTCATAAAATTGCTTTCAGTTTTAAGAGTACAAAGTGGTTCATTGCAAAGTCGCAAAAAAGAGTTTAATATGATTTGATTGGTTTAATGATTAAAGAAGTACAAAAGGAAGGATATTTAAAAATTGATTAGAATAACAATTCATTTGTAATCAATCATTAATGGAGCATTGAGTAAGCACAATAATTTGGTCTGACGGCGCCTTTCAGCCCCCTGCTGAACTCGCAATAAAGCAAAAACACTTGAACGCAATCAACAGCGCAATGCGTACCCGCCTACTGTACTCTTTTTAAACTACATTTGTAAATCTTTAACGATATGATCTTTAAAAATGCCTGTGAATTAAAATATGTAGACTATAAATGTAAAGGAAAAAATGGATTAAAGGATAAAAAGAATCAATTATAAAATAGAATGACAGGACAATGAATCAAAACATTTTCAGATATAGCTACATTTTTTCTTCAAGTTAAGAATTAGTGGTCGTTCGTTGCAACGACATCCCAAAACTAGATGGAGAAGTGTTTCCCCCCTTACTCAACCCCACCCCCTTTAATCTCAGATTTTGTACCTACATGTTCAAATGAACCTCAAATTAAAATAATCCTTAGTCGTGAAGGAATTTGATTAATCATGGACAAAATAATATTTTTCTTCCTAGAGGATCGATGTGGTTTTTCAATAACTTATTTTTTCTATGTCTGGTGCATGACTTTGGTGCACATGAATATTTCACCCCTTACTGTAAAAGTGGTGCATTTATAATTTTATCTGTGTCTCACCACTTTGCCTTATTAATAGATTTACTCTGAATGAACTATAAGGAATCATTCCCATCAATATGGTTACTGAATTAAAAACAAAACTTCTCTTTATCTCTTATGTTTTCCTCTGTGTTGTGGATTTTGAATTTTCTGTGGAGTTACCGTGGTAGTATGTACAAATACGACATGATAACCAATATAAATCTTCTGTTTAAATCCAAAATTTACATGATATATTTTCAGAACCTGATATAGATCAGCATTCACTGTTTGTCTATAAATGTTATTTCACATTATTGCTACTTCATCTAGATAAGAGTTCACGTATTGAACAAGAATTTATTTATATCAAGCTTAAAGAGAAGACTCTTCAATTTATCGCCTTGGGTTAAAAAAAATAAAAATATTGATATATTGATTCCTGCTTCTGCACCTGTCAGATGTACACATCGAGCTTCAGCGAGCCTATCAACTAATAAATAATTTATAAAAAGGGATCACTTGTATCCAGGACGAGCAGATAAAATCTTCAAATTACAAATTGGTTTAAAATTTGTTTGAAAGTTTAAAATATCCAGTCTTGTGTCACACCAATTTTTTTTTTCAAATACGATCAACCGAAAAACTTCAAAATTTCGAAAAACTCAACACAAAGAGAGAATGAATGATATTCTGGTACAAAGGGAGATATATCTGTTGAGCGAAATCTTTTTTTTCCTACCAGGATAGGAAGTACAACAGAGAAGATGTATACTCTTAAGAAATCATGACATCTAACTGAGGACTGTTATTAATTAATAAATTAAATATAAAATTTATGGTTTTGGTGAAAAAACCCCTATTAATTGGTGTGCTCATTTTGTTACACTCTTACAACAACTATTTTATTTCTTCCAATAGGGGTGATGTTCTAATATATATTTATATTATAAAACTGGATAAACGATTCTACTTTTCATATCGATGAGTATACTGCTTTGCACCTACATAATTACAAATGTGGCTTGCAAACGATGACACTAGACCTTTAGATGCAGTATGAAGTGAGGAGTTACATAGTATCCCTTACAAAAGTAGAATTTACGTCCTTTACAAAACAATGCATGGCACATGTCATCTTTTGTAAGGGCTGTAGTTACATATCATCTTTTTCAAAGCCAGGTCCTTTGCTATTTGTTTTTTTTTTAAGAAAGAAAAAAAAAAACGAGAAAAAGTCTAACAAACAAAAAAGAAAACTTAATTATACCTTTATAATTCTGAACTACTGAACTTCTCATAATGCACGTCATAACACTTTCCAGGTATAAGACGTATCACATGTTCTATATCTACATATATAAATTAATGAACGTCTTGTGATAATTATATATTGTTTCACAACACCACATGGACCAAAGGAAATCTACAATGCTAGTTAAGGGTTATTACAGAATACACATACCTGCCACATGAAATGATGACTAGTAAAGCTCTTAAGTAAATCTGTTATTGAAAAGAGCCAATTAAATCAATCAATAAAGGTATTTGCTTATACGTATTAATTAGGAAAGTTATTGATTCAGAAATCCTTACATAAAAACATCAACGCCTGTTCCTCAGAATTTTATCAGACAAATGAATTATACAGGAGATATATGTACATCAGAGCAGATCCTCAGAATTTTTATCAGACAAATGAATTATGCAGGAGATATATGTGCATCAGAGCAGATCCACATAAGCATGAAATACCTAGATATACTTCCTACAAGGCTTCGCACAATATCTTTGTTTGTAAGGCTCATTATTTAAAGTGTAATTTAGAAGAAATTGGTTTTAATTCTACATTTGGAAATCCAGCTTATACTCACAGTTCACTTTCTAGGGATGAAATTCTTCAAAATCACATTTCAGTCTCTAAAGCTTTTAAATACCAGTCAACGAAATCGAGACAGACCACCCAACTTAGATGTGTACTGGATTCCTTAACTTCATAAAAATCCTTACAAACAAAAATACATTGCCGGGTCCAGCAACTGCTCTACTAAGCCCCTATTTTTATTCCTCACCGAAATATCATTTGCTGAAAAGAGATACTTTAGACGTACTGTGTCACAGAATATTTGAAAAGTGGTGAATATCAATTACAAATTCTCAAAAACTCCAAAGAACTTTTAGAAAATTGAAAATCACAATACTTTTTCAAAAGTCGGTAACATCAAAACGTATAACTTTTCTACACTTTATACAACCTTTCCTCACGATAAATAGATAAACTAGGCTTTTTGATTTCATGCACGACTGCTACTTCAATAAAGCTTGAACTCGTAAATTTAAATAATAATGACTGGCCATCTACAAAATTTCTTTGTAAAAGAACTCTGATTCTTCACATAAGTAGCTTGAGGCTCACATTATAAGGATGCTGGAGTTCCTCATTGACAACATCTATATAGTCCTTGGAGATCAGGTCTTACAACAATCTGCGCTTCGTTTTTACCGGTCTGTTTTTATATTCATATGAAACAGAATTTATTTAAAAAAAAACCCTTCTACATGAGAAAAAGAAAACACGTGTATCGGCGAAGTTTCATCTATTAAGAATAGTTACTTACATTCGTATGTCGACTCAATTTGAAACTCTATCACAAACGAGATGACTTCAGCTTTTCCATCGTAACTTTTCTTAATTATGTAGTTATATTCAATTTTCACCTGCACAAGGTGTTTCTGTCCTCCAACTTATACTCAAAAGCATGCTCTGGATACGAGAAATTTTAAAACCGAGGCAGCTGGACTACTGACTTAAGTTGATGCTACAGGGAGTTCAACAACCTTATTTAAAGTCAGCATTTTGTAAATTCTATGGTATAATGACCTTGTTACCAAATACAACCTATTATTGGGGCATATTTAAACTGAGATATTTCATACCAATTGTTAGGTCTTTGTTTTGATACTTATTTAATTTGACTACGGAGTATTCTGTCTACCTGCCCAATACCTTGGACTCACGGCAGGTGTGACCGCTCAACATGGAATGCCTTATTCTAGGCCTCTGATTTCCACCTCTGGAATTTCCAGGGTCCCGTGTTTTATGCTTTGTTCACAGATTTGTATTGTTTGTATTCTTTTTAGATCGATCACTGCATGTTCGTTATATTCATCTATTTCATCTGGATTAAGTGTATATTCTACTTGCATGGAAACGCTTCATACAATAATGATTATTTAACAAATTTAATCTATCAGACTCAGGAAACTTCGGTGTGAATCGATCACAAATAACATAACTATTAACTTTTGTGTCAATTAATGATTTCGAACAACTTTTCTTATCTTAATTTGAATGACACTGAGAAAATCATCAGAATTTACGATATGCTGCACGGAATGTCTGCAAGGTGTCAAACTAAATTATGAATAAGCAGCTCAATTTCCTTGTATCCCCCGACTGTTAAACTACAGCAATCGTGACTAGACAATTATTCGTTCCTAACCTTATTCAGCATAAATAATGCAATCTCCCACCTGCCAAGTTTTTATTCATCTGTGTCACAATGTATAATTTATATACATGGGCCAGATGGGTATGCAATATAATCTCTTTGATTTTGTAAAAGTATAGATGCAGAGGGGAATATCACATAGCCAACTGGCCCCTTCATGTTTATTCGATATATTTGGCATACATAGCCAAATCGTGTAAATAGTATGAATTTTGACCTGATTTTTAAATAAATTTATGGCTGAGAATGTCAAGTATCGCATTTCCCAGTGATGTTCTCTACCGAACTCTATATCCTACCTTCATAATCTTTGTGCTAAATCTCAACAATATTTTCTCCACCTCTCTCAATGAATTGTTTTCTCTTGTATGTAATACAAACTAAAGTTGAACCTGGTGAAAAATACTTGTACACTATGAAGAAGTAATGGGGAAATGAAATTCAATATACATGTACATGCACATATTGATAAACGAACAATAAAATATAAAAGCTAAAACAGTACAAAGGGAAGTACTTACCAAGTAACTATGGACTATTTTTAAACGCGAGTGTGAACTCACTGGGAACTCGGTGTTTTTCTTTCACAGTTTATACTCTACAGAATTATGACTTTATGCTTGATTTTTTTTTCAAGATTCACATCAAAATTCTTTGACTATCAATCTATCAAATTAGTCCAAATTCTTGATATCCAAAAGGAATATGCTCTTGATGTACATTTGCTGTACACTTTGGCAACTTGTGCTTGTACTGAAATCAAATGAATATTTGACTTTGCTCAAACAAAATAAGACATTTTGTACCAGCTGGAAAGACAGAAAGATCTTAATACTCTCATCAGTAATAACTAATCTCATCAAACAGTTCCGTGATGTCAAAATTTTTCATTCCTGTGTTTGTGTATATGTTTAAGGTTTATCAATTTCATACATGTAATTAGTACATGTACTTATATAGTATATGAATGGTGCATAGATTCAAAGACTGATACATGTATAATTGTCATGTTCACTTGCTACATGTTTCACCATCAGACTATAAAAGATGTAAACTGGTATTGATACTCTAAGTTTAATCATTGTGTTATTGTGTTTAACAGTAGATAAAACCTTCTAAATTAATAGTTTTAAACTATTATTTCATAGATTATATAATTTAATCTATACAGCTGGGGAATTATGGATGTTACAACTCTAGAGAGAGAGAGAGAGAGAGATAGATAGATAGATAGATAGATAGAGAGAGATTAAAATGATCCGTGTATTCTCAAGTTATATTTGTACTCAACCCGTGCGTATATGACTTTATATTCAGTTAAAAGTATTGATATTCTTCAAGCAATAAACATCATCTAATGACTAAATCTTTGCTGTAGAACATGGCAATATATATGTAATCATTTGAATACATATTTGGCGAAAGAATGGGGCTTTTAAAAAAAGAAAATGTGAAGAATGTTTTTGATCTAAGATCGGGTTCTGTAATATATGCATATGGATAGTGTATGGTAGTCTTAATGCAGTGCTATCATCCTTTCTGACAAAAACATAAACTCTTAGCACATAAATGATTGACATATAAGTTGCGCGTAGCTCTTCGTATGCAATGGTTATCAGACTCACTGAATAATATAAGAAATAACTAAAGCATTGGCATGAAGCTGATTTTTACTCATAATAAATTGTACAGTCTCTATTGGAGAATCGGAAAAATATTCCAATGTAATAATTCCAAAATGGTTGATCAGATATTTATGGAATTGCTTTGTATAAAGGTGTTGTCAAGTCGACCAATTTTATTTCTTACATTTCTATCCATTTCATTTAGTTTTTTAAATAGTAGCCCAAACTAAAATAGACTTTCATGTAATTTTGCCATTTATTTCGTAATTACAATCATCATGCATTTGAAACATTTGTCAAGATCATAGTTAAAAACCTAGAATTTTATGTTTTAGGGCCTATTTCTTCAACAAGGGTGAAGAAAATTTTATGAATCTTATGAAATTTTTAAAAGCTAGTCAGATCAAGTCACCTTATTTACTCTCCTTTCATATGTTATCTATTTGCTTTTATTCTGAGTTATTACCAAAATCTTCCAAATTGTAACACAATTTTAATTGATATATTAATTTTGTACATTGTGTTTATTAATATTTTAGATATTGTGTTTTGAATCATAATTGATACTATCAGTGTGTAGAGCGACGGACAATAACTTCTTAATTATGATCTTGTTTACAAACTCTGGGAGATTAGATACAATAAGTGAGCGTCTTCATTTGACGGACAATTAGTTTTTACGATGTGTTGTTCTCGAATATTGACACTTTCCAATCAGACTTTGTGCAAAGCTGCAACCATCTAATTAACTGAAGAATGTGCAAGATACACAATGTTAATGTAAACAGAGGACATTGCCGTATCCTATAAGGAGATGAGACAGCTTCAGTGAGGGGCGGACTGTATTAATATTAATTATGTGACACTGTAACTTACTGATTGTTATTACCAAATACGTGATCCCTATGATGCAGCTTCTCGTACAAAAGATGTGCGCACTGGGTATCAATAGCTTTTTACCATCTTAGCTCCTAGACTGAATACATGTATGTGAGCTTTCACCATCTTGGCTCCAAGACCTTCAGCCATTGAACTTTGTTTTAATGTACCATTGCTTTTGCCTTTGCTGTGACTTTATAATAAAACCATAAACTTACAAAAGTCTTCTTAATCCGAACACATTGAGTAATTGTGTTATAAAATGTTCTGTTTATAGTAACAGCTGTTTTTTTCATTGGTGGGTCGTTTGTAGAAGACATGCCTCACATCAATACTAAAAGACACAATGCTACAGAAAAGATTCCCGTCGATTTAGATTTTCGAAAAGGTTTACTATGTGGACGGTAAACACAACAATGGACATTATATTATGTTCTAAGCTATGATGGCATTCTGCGCCAGGACGACACCTACAAAAATGGACGTTATATTATGTTCTAAGCTATGATGGTATTCTGTGCCAGGACGACATCTACAAAAATGGACCTTATATTATGTTCTAAGCTATGATGGTATTCTGTGCCAGGACGACACCCATAACAATGGACGTTATTTTATGTTCTAAGCTATGACGGCATTCTGTTCCATGACAACACCTATGACAATGGACGTTATATTATGTTCTAAGCTATGATAGCATTCTGCACCAGGCGACACCTACAACAATATTAATGGACGTTATATTATATTCTAAGCTATGATGCAAATCTGTGCTAGGACGATACCTATGACAATGGACGTTATATTATGTTCTAAACTATGATGGCATTCTGCGCCAAGACGACACCAATAACAATGGACTTTATATTATGTTCTAAGCTATGATGGCATTCTGCGCAAGGATGACACCTACAACGATGGACGTTATATTATGTTCTAAGCTATGATGGCATTCTGCGCAAGGATGACACCTACAACAATGGAGTTATATTATGTTCTAAGTAGGGATGTCAACGAATATTCGAGTACTCGACTATCGTTCGATCATACCGACTATCGACTAAAATTTCTTTAGTCGGTTATTCGTTAAAAATGTGTTACATAAAAGTAATTTTAAATTCAAGGTAATAAACTTGGATTTGACCATTTCATTTACAAATCAATGTTCTCGTAAGTAAAACTCAGGGTATGGTTTAACTGTTCAAAGGGAATTATTTGTATGTCGATTTCTGTTCTGCAAATATGCCTCCAAACCTACAATTTGATATCCTTAAAAAGATTCCAGGATGGAAAAATAGTTAAAAGTACGCTATCAAAGTTATGTGAAACTGAACTTGTATTCTGCAGTGGAACATCAAATATGATGTATCATATATGCCGAATCTGTCAAACATATACACAGTCTTAAAGTGAAATTTTCCTAGTAATATACAATGTAAGTTCTCCACAAAAATGCCAAAAAGCAGAGCCGTAAAGAAAAATGTTGCTATCACAAATATGATTATCAAGGATTGTCTACCTCTTATTGTTGTAAATGGAGACGACGTTCAAGAATTGTTTGGTTTTGTTGATTCAAATTATAAAGTTCAACCTGCAATTCCATATGACCTGACGTAATGCAACTATTCATAAAGAATAATATTAAACAGCTGTTACAAAATTGTAAATACATGTAAATTGGGTGACAGTTATGAGCGTAATTAACTGCTATTTCTTTCTGATATTAACATCATACAGTGTATTGTTTGTTTTTGCAAAATCTCAAAATTAAAATTTATTGCAAGCTCTCTCTGTTTTTATAAGAGGCACGTTTTAATTATTTACCAGTCAAAGGTCACTGACACGACACGTAGAGATGGCTTCAATTAGCGGGTACATGTACTATCGTTATGAAAAGAAAGGACAAATGCGAGCGTTTGATATCCTGCATTTAGATAAAATGTGCAAAAAATTAATATTATATTAATTTTTGAAATCAAATACATTGGATACATGTAGATGTACAGTATGCATTGTACTCCGTAAATGTTTACATTTCAGAAATCCGTTGTATAATGGTGATAGTGTAGGTTAAATATTGTACAACTAGTCTGTAAAGGACAAATATAGTGAAAAATTACATGAAAAATTAAATTAAATTTCAACGAATATTCGACTATCGTTCGACTAAAGCCTCCGACTATTCGACTAAGCTGTTCGAATAAAATTGACATCCCTAGTTCTAAGCTATGATGACATTCTGCGCAAGGATGACACCTACAACAATGGACGTTATATTATGTTCTAATCTATGATGGCATTCTGCGCAAGGATGACACCTACAACAATGGAGTTATATTATGTTCTAATCTATGATGACATTCTGCGCCAGGACGACACCTACATAA
This sequence comes from Saccostrea echinata, assembly GCF_033153115.1. Classification (NCBI taxonomy): domain Eukaryota; kingdom Metazoa; phylum Mollusca; class Bivalvia; order Ostreida; family Ostreidae; genus Saccostrea; species Saccostrea echinata. The sequence goes on from NW_026889750.1 coordinate 38,149,789, forward strand.
TAAAAGGACGTTATATTTTGTTCTAGGACAGTATTCTGTGCCAGGAGAGTTGAAAATAAGAACTTATAGTCATATGTACTTGAATATGGTAAAAGTGACCACAACTATATCAGTCCGCTTTAAGTTAAAATGCTCAAATACTGTCACATCTATACGGCGATGGTTGAAAAAGAGACATGTCATACCACCAAAGTGTAAAATTTATTGCTCTGTATATGTATTACTGAAGGTGTTACGGGTAATTACACGTAAATATCTATAAACATATCCAGGACAAAAATATCTACAGATTTGGAATTGATATAATCGAGTGAGAGATTTAATTAAAAAAAGATAAAATTGCATTTGGACAATATTATTTTAGATATCAGAGGGATACGACTGACAGCGGTCATATTCATACACACGTGCATTTGCAAATTTAGTACATTTTTTGTTTGTACTTGCAAAGGTTTCTTGGCAATAAAGTTTGATTACCTTCATTGGAAATTCATTTAAAAAAACAAGTGAATAAAGCATTTAATTAAAGTTTTGGGGGATCATTTTCTATGTTACATTGACTTACCCTATTGCCTCAGTAAAAATTCACTGTTCGTTCCAAAATGGATTTCCTGAATTTTCATACGATTCAAATTGGTGATTTTTCCAATAAACTAAAACTTAAGTGATGAGTTAAATCGTTATCACTGACAATGCATATAAATTAACCATTGTGTCTGGCGTCCAATGACCGTATACCTCCTTTGAAGTTTGTGTATCGTGTTACGGATGCTTTCTATTATGGAAAGTTAGGATTGTACAAACGGGTATTAACCAATCAATAAAATTAGACTGAGTGTATGAATACATCAGTTCGTTCAACCGTTAGAAACAAACAAATGGATCAATCATTTAATACAAAATTAATGAAACTTTCACTGATGTTTTGAAAAGAATATGATAATATATTGCAGTCAATTCCAATAGCCCAAACGCATGTATACTTATAGATTAGTAACCACAATTCTGTTAGATATTGAAGCAAAGTAGAAATTAGAGAACAGTTGATTTCGAGTATGGTTTATAAACACAATCTCTATATACGCATTGCATAAGAAGATATTGTCATATTAATTATATTATTTCAAATGCTGTAGGAGTTGTTCATGGAGAATTTTCGGCGCATGTACTTTCTGTAAAAGTCACTCAAGTGACTTATAGTTATTGCAGCCCGGAGGACCGGGCTGCTCTATACATATAAGTTTAAGTGTTGGTATATGGGGATTGAGGTGGGAGAAGTTATTCAGAATTAAATGTTTTCTAAACATTAAAAAGATTGTTAATCAGAACGTTCTTTCCCTTTATAAATTACGGGATACACAATATATTTACTTCCATAAAGTGAATCTGTAAAAATATATATGTTTTTCATATTTAATGTATAAAGTTGCTTATCATTTACTATCGAATAAACGACAGGTCCCCTTTTTTAGAACATCGAATTTTACTTATCGCATAAAAACGTACTTTACGCAGTTCGTATTTTATATTCTTAAAGTGAACGACATTTTTGAAAATAGGTGATGCATGTGTCTGGTTTCAATTTATATTTTATGCAGCCAACATTTACTTGAGGAATTGATAAAGTTTAAAAGGGTATCGTTTTTATTCGATTTTAATCCGACTATAAGTTTTCAAAATATTCTCGACTATCGTCTCCATCATTTAGACGCATGCCTTTTTCACACATATCGAAGCGGTTTGACGATCAAGACTCATTTCCATTGACCATTGTTTACTTTATTTATTTCCCGGGCGACAATTGATGGTTACATCAATGTTTTCTTGTCTGTTTTTGTTCGGCGTCTTGCGTCGTCTGTCGGTCGTAAAACTTTGAGCATTTTCATCTTTTGATGAGTAGCTGCTAAACCAAGTTCAACCAATTTAACAGCAAACAATTTAAATAACTCTGCCTCTCTGATACCCGACGGATGTGACAAACCATAAAAATTATGTTGTCTTTAAAAATCTTCTTCTTTACTCCTGTTCATCAATCGGTCAAACTGTCTGTATGATTAAAATGATCAATGATCCTTCTGTCGAAAATGAAAAATTCTTGGTGCCCGAGTTAGTTCAGAGTTCAGCCTCCAGGATTGGACTAAGTTTATCAATGATTAAGAATGCATGTTATCTTATAAAATCTTCTTTGGTCATGGACATACATTATGCAAATTGTTTGATTCATGGCCGTAGGAACTGGGGGGGGGGGGGGCACGGGGGCGTGCCCCCCCCCCCAATAACTTTGCCAATATATAGATTACTATAGAAAACATAGCTACTATATGCTTGTGCCCCCTCAATTTTTTTTCTTGGTAGTTGATAGTGCCCCCTCAACTGAAAATGTATGGCTGTACCCCCCCCCCCCCCCAAACTGAAACTGCTTCCTACGGGCCTGTTATTATAATGGGTACTTAACCTTTTACCAAAATTGTGAAGTTAATTTCCCCTAAATCTATGGTTCAAGCTCGGGCTTAGGGCTAGGTTGATAATATATTGAAAAATATGTAACTTTGAAGCTTCAAGCAAATTGTTAGTACTCAACTCGCTCCAGAACTTATGACATTGATGCATCCTGTGCTCAGCGTTCAGGTCCCAGATTGGGGCTAATTTTGTATTGAAAATAACACAATTTAAAATCTTCTTTACTCATTGGCATCTGGCAGACAAACTGCATGATTATAATTATTACATATTCTTCTTCTTAATTTTAAAATTCATAGAATGTCGCATGGTTCAAGCCCCAGGTGAAACTACTTTGGTCACATATTGAAATAAAATTACATCTTTGAAAATTTTCATTACTTGTGGAAATATATAGTATAAAATCTGCTTGACTATAGTAAGCAATGACCTAAAATCACTTCCACAATAATCAGGTCCCAGGGTGAGGCCAAGTTGGTCATAATGTTGAAATTAATCATACCGTGTTCCTTATCTTAATCAAACTGCAAGACTGTGATGATAATTATGCAGTCCTAACGCTATGAAAGTCCAGACTTGTCTCAGGTAGCCTAAAATGATCATATCCTAAGAAATTCTTGATTACCATCAAGGCCAATGAGCGTCTTGTCTCTTTTTTAACTCACCCGAGTCGAAGGCTCAAGTGAGCTTTTTGTGATCAAGATGTGCCCAGTGTCCGTCTGTCGTCTGTATACTTTTCACTTTTCAACTTATTCTCAAGAACCACAGGGCCAATTTTAACAAACTTGCCAAAAAGCATCATTGGGTTAAAAAAATTCATGATCATTCAAATGAAGGGTCACGCTCTCTTTAAAGGGGAGATAACTAATAATTCATGAAAATTTAATTGCATCCTTTCAAAATAAATATGACCACAAGGTCAGACAAGATGAAACTTATGTGAAAGCTTCATTACAAAGTGACGATTGACGATTCAAGTTTGTTTCAGTCATGACCCCCGGGGCTAGGATGGGGCCACAACATGCGATGAAAGTTTTACATAGCAATGCATAGGATGAAATAGGTGAAGATAACAAAAAGACAAACAATATTAATCTGTGAACACAGAAAACCTAGAAATTCAGAGGTGGGATCAGGTGCCTAGGAGGAGAAAGTTCCTCTGTCGACCAGTCACACATGCTGTGAGCCCTATGTATTGATCAGGTAGACGGAATAAGTCGTAATCAAATTTAGTATAAATACAACGGCCTAAAATAGGCATGAAATAGTCGGTCAAAATACGACTACGACCCATGATAAGTATTTGCTAATAAAATGTCATTGTATCGAGCATAGATCGCTCCGTAATCGGAAGGTCGTGTGTTCGAATCACTACTGCTACTGACATAAGTCGATAAAAAATAGGTAGCAACTGTTCCTTCACCAAGCGCTCGGCACTTTGAAGTGAAAGTTGCAGGTCCTTCGGATGAGACCTTAAAAACCAAGGCCCCGTGTCACGCTAGGCGTTGGAACGATAAAAATCCCTCACTGCATGCTCAATAGCCCCGAGTGCCGAGTAAGGGTCTTAATTTGAAACCCTTCACCGATATATGGTGACGTCTCTATATGAGTGAAAAATTCTCGAACTGGATGTAAAATAGCTGCAATAATATAGCCCTCTCCACTTTTTTTAATCTGATATTTTCTGGAGAGGGCTACAATTCCACAGCATCTCCGTAATGTGCAAATATACTTTTTAAATATGGGTGACTGCATTTAAAATAAATTGTTTTTATATTCAAATTACCTAAACGCTAAAAATAAAACACGCAAAAATTAGAAATTACTCTCCATTCTAAAAACATTACCATTTTTCAAAAAATAATTTAAAATCTCAAAAAATAACTTAGTAAAACGCAAAATAAAATCTGTACAAATCTACCCTTTTTTCGCAAAATTTGCAACACGCGAAAATAAAAACCCACGGATATACGGTACTTCTAATAAGACAAATTTTTTATTCACTGTCAACAACATAGCTCTTAAACAAGGGAATTTCTAAATAGTTCCGCTCCCTAAATTCCGAATTCTCATTGGCTTTCCCAAAATAAAATCGATCAAGGTCAGTAAACATGGCGGATAAATTCAAGTTGTGATGTTGACATACACGAAAAAAATCACTCTCTACCATCGGCTCATACATTCACCTTTGTCGTTGGTTCACGTATATCACAGTGTTAAGCATAAGAAATAGTGCGTTTGTTTTAATTCATTATAATTAAATTCCTTCACTAATGTTTGTCTTTTAAGGTAGATATTTACTAAGTAGATCTAGAAATATTAGTTTAATTTGAAATAATCCTTGGAATATCACGTTTTTACCTTATGTCAAAAATCTTGACGCGAACCCAATGCAGAGGTGTCTGAGAGAGGAACGAACGACAACTCTGCATAGGAGATTGGAAAAAATAACCTATATATGCATTGTTCTGTATATTAGTGGATCGATTTACGTTTTGTATAACCAAATTTTTAGAGTTCAGGTAATAATAATAATAAAATATCCATTTACTTACAACTTGAGCCGAAATATGTGCGGGAGTGAATCACTCCCATACTTGCATCATTACAGAGATCCTAAGGAGTAGCCCTCTTCCCCCTCCTCCCCCCTAAAAAAAGGGAGAGGGATTCATTATTGCATCTAGACGTAAAACAACATACAATCAAGCAATCGAGCATAGAATTGACGAAATGCTTACTTTAAACGAGGTTGTTGAAATTCTTGTAATATCAACTTATTTGGGAGTAACATGCATTGGTTCAAAGATTGGTCGTACTCAGAGTATTGTAACGTGTCGAGCGGAATGTTAGCTTCTATCGGGGGTCATACATGTACCTTGTCGATTCAAGGTTTTGGGGGATAATTTTAATATAGCAATTTTCCTTAATAAATGATTGGCAAATGATTGACAACAAAGGCCTGCAAATATATACAAATAATATGGCCTAATCTTATCTAGGTTAATAATCACAACAATATGAAATAGGTTATCAACTAGTAACAAATGATTGTGTAAATGCAATGGGTAGACTATTACTTTCACTGGCCAACCTCGGACTGACGCTTGTACTGCAGCCTTATTCAGGACACAGTCAGTACAAGCGACAGCCCTTCAACTGCTGCACACGCTGCTAGCCTTATTCAGGCAGACACACTGCGCACAACAGCCTGGTCGCCAGACAGGTCAACAAGACGAATTACAGGTGTGGTGGCTAACCTCCGTTGCTGGTTAGCCTCTGAGTGGCTTGCCTCTCCAAAACACAACAGCCTTTTTATTATTTTCCTTGTAACGTTAGACCTTACTTCAGGCCCATAGGAAGCAATTTTAGTTGGGGGGGGGGGCACAGCCAAACATTTTTCAGTTGACAGTTGAGGGGGCACTACCAAAAATTTTCTGACAAGAAAATAATAATAATTAAAAAAAAAAAAAAGGTCGTCAACTACCAAATATTCCTTGACAAGCAAAATAAAAAAAAAAAGGTCATCAGGCGGTTTTATTGAGGGGGCACATGCTTATAGTATCGGCAAAATTATTGGGGGGGGGGGGGCACGGCCCCCCCGTGCCCCCCCCCCGGTTCCTACGGCCATGTACTTATTTCATAAGGTCAACCTCTTCTGTAAGCTGACTTTATCGTCTCACTTACAAGTACCGCTGTATGTTCACACATGTCTTGTACTTAGCACAGTTTGCACTGGAAAGAACTATCTGTACAAGGATTCAGCCTTTATTGTCATCTCCCTCGGGAGATGACACATTAAGTTTGGATCACCGGAAGTAAAGTCCTAGTGTAAGATCACCGGAAGTAAAGTCCTAGTGTAAGCTGCCATTGATAAGCTGGTGGTCTGGCAAAGGAAATGACGATGACACGATTTCTAAATATAGAGATGTAAACAAAATTGACCAAAGTCTGTCTTATTATTATTAAACAAAATGGTCCATCTTAAACTTAAAGTAAAACCACACCAGTGTTCATTAAGAGTAATAGAGGTAGGATCACTTGGGTGGTGGTGGGTCTTCATTAACGGTTTATATACATAAACATTGTATCTAGGCCATTGCATAAAACGATGGTCAGCGCGCGGGGATCAAAATACACAAAACATGGCATATTGAATGTATAAACCAAGGCGTGGATCCAAGATTTACTGACGAAAGAAAACAGTAAAAACATTTAAATAACAACTCACATTAAATGCATATATACAATGGCAAAGACTTCACTATTATGTGCACTTTAGTCAATCGATAATTAATACCGTATATATAGGCATTGGAATAAAGATCATAAAGAATCATTATTAAATTTAGAATTTTCTCGGATGTGTGCACTATATTCTTTTTTTTTTTTTAAATTTACCCCTGTAGAAAAGTATTAGGAAAAGATACAGTTTTCTTTACCCGGCCCAGATTTTAAGAATTAATAAACAAAGCAACTGTTATCATTTTCTTTATGCAATTCTAATTTGCGTTTTTTGTCAATGAGAAAACGTAAAAAAAACATCACTCCTCGTATTCTTGAAATAAAGCCAAAATTATAAATTTTAAATGTGTGTCTCATGGAACAGCCTATAAAATCGATGTTGGTAGACTGGGGTTCTCAATTTCGGTGTGTTAATACTTAATCTTAAATGGTAACGTTTCAATTTTATTATCTTTATGCATGATTTTTTCACAGGAGCGTATACATGTACATGTACTTATATTATACGTAATATAGCGTTAGAACATGAATCTGCATGGGCAGCAGAAGGGCATGATGCAGGAGTGTCTCAATTTTTCCCTTGATATTCCCAGTGGCTCGTTAATCAATCAAATCCCAGTGGCTCGATGGCCAAGTCACTTCAGAGGATACGATTAAGGAAAATAAGGAAAGTCTTGGGAATTAATTCAGGTTCAGATTAATTTAAGTTGGCCCTTTAAAACTTCTTTGCTGCCGTAGTAGGCGGCTAATAACTAAAGTCAAAAGGAACGCTAAGTTTTTATCCATCTTCTTTCGGAATAATTGTTAAAGCTATATAAGGCGTATCTGAGCTAAAAAATAAAAATACGAGATTGGGTGTAGCTAAACATGATATATGTTATTTACGTTGAAATTAAATTTTTCACCGATTTTGAACTTGAATAACCCCATGTTTCCATAGTTCGACTGATTAAAAAAAATTAAACTGTGTCTGTTAATTTAAATCTGAATCGGTAAATAAATCGGTTTTTGATTTAATTTTTTAATATCTTTGAAACGTGATTGATTTAAATTGTGTAATTTACAGGAAAGTCCTATTTTTATATAAAGTAATAAAACAAATAGAAAGATATTTAAATTTTAATTTAGGTAGTCTGAACTTATATTAAAAAAAATACGCAATATATGACTTAAGATAATTCTTACGAATATTTCTCAGTGGTTAGAATTTTTTACAGACATTATACGAAATATATTTAAATTGAATAAAGCATATTTACAACAGGTAAAATAATACAGGCACCAGGAGGGCCGTCCCCTTCCACTTTTTTCCCCAAACATTGAAAAGGCGCACCCTTGACCCCTCTTCCACCTTTTGTTGCAGTATGGTACGTCAAATCATCCCATGAGAATGTATTATAATATAAAATATGTTTGTCGGAAAAGTTGTAATCCCTCCTTCCCTTCCAAGAAATGAAAATGTTGAGTTTGGATAGCCCCTTTTTCCCTTTGTCAAAGATTGTTCAGGTAAATCGTCGATTTTTTTTTTGTCCTCCACCCCCCCCCCCATTTTTTCAAAAGCGATACTACTGCCTGTAATAGCTAAGAAAATAATATTACATTCCACTGTTTATTCTGTGACATTAATGAAGCCAAAGAGATGGCATTTCAGGCTTTCTGGAAAGCCAAACTTGTATACCTTTTTAACACGGAAGTTTACATCTGCAACATTATAGCTAAACCCGAATGGTCACAATATAAATTTCCGGAATATTACAGTATGCTTTTAAGTATCGAATAAGATGAGAGACATAAGCACCGTATTCTGGTGATATTGGAAAATTACTACATTAATAAGGAAAGTTGATAATGGAAAAGCTGAAGTAATTTCGCTTGTAATGTAGTTTAATTAGTTAGTTGCTCTTATCGTCTAAAGTCAGTAAAACATCAAGATATGAAAACGATGTTGCAGTCTCTGTGGTGTTTTTTATTTCAAGTTCACTGGGATATATCGAGTCTTTATATGAATGGAAGTAACTGCTGTTAATAGATAAAACTTTGTGGATATATGGGAATGTTGAGTTGAAGTTTACAGCAAGTGTTTTCTTCTAATTATCAAGAAGGTTTTAAATAAATTCTGCTTCATAGGAATATAAAAACAGGTCGGCTAATAAAGAAGCACAATTAATGCCCATCGAAATTCCAACAGTGTATTGGAAGACCTGGCACCAGGATCATGAAACAGACTTGTCCAACGGTGAGATTCGAACCCGCGACGTAAGGATCAACTCCTTTTCACCGCGACACTAGACCAACGCTCTAACCACTGCGCCGCGCGGGCGACGCATAGATTATAATAATAGTTGATAATGTATCTCTACAGTACCACTAGAAAATTAACAAACCAGTTAATATTCATATATTTTTTATTAATTTATTGTAAGTATTTCTGATGTAGCATATGAAATAAAAGTTAACAAGCTAATTCAGAGAATTTGTGTCCCCCGCTTAGGGAAAAAAGAAGAGCATGTGCAGTTCGGGGGGGGGGGGGTGTCGGACCCCCCCTCCCTCGATTTGTAGAATTATTAAATGTTTACATGTATACTGAAGCAAATAAAAAATGCCAGTATGGATATAAAGCTTTGATTGCTTATTCTTTAATATGTGTATAGAAGATTCTTTTTATATAGAATATTCATCACACTGTAATAATGATTTTATGAGTTTGTACAAGGCAGACGTCATAACTTTTTTCATTTTACATGCTGAATACTATCTTTTAGTAAATCCAAAAAAAAAAAAGGATCGTCCGGGAATTGAACCCGGCACCTCTCACATGCTAAGCGAGAGTCATACCACTAGACCACGGACGCACCTGATTTCATAGCAAATTAAATGCAAACATTAGGTCACATATAATGTTTATATTCACGTTCGATATTGTCAAAATTTTATACAATAAATGGTGTCTAATTTAGCCTTTACTAAACAGTTCTAATAGATGTAATAAGAATATAAAGTCCGCCGACAACCTGTATTATACGTAATAACTCTCCACATGCCCCTGTGCTAAAAATTGTGCCAAGCGACTTTTAATACAATAAATAATAAAAAAAAAAACGGGGCGGGACACTTTGAGAGAAGCGAGAGAGGCCCTAGAGAGTTATGGTATAAATTTTCATTGCAAAAGCTCAAAAGCCTCTTGAGATATCGCCCGGAAACGAAAGTGTTAAACACAGACGGAATGTAAGAGTTTACGACCTTGAACTTTGACCTTTTGACCTCAAAATCAATAGGGGTCTTCGTTAGGCCACAGGGAGTTATGTAAAATTTCATTGCAAAATCTCAAAGGATTCTAGAGATATCGCGCGGAAACGAAAGTGTTAAAACAGACAGAATTTATGACCTTGACCTTTGACCTCAAAATCAATAGGGTTCTTCTTTATGCCATAGGGAGTTGCCATTCAAAATTTCATTGCGAAAGCTGAAAGGGTTCTCGAGATATCGCGCGGAAACGAAAGTGTTACAGACAGACAGAAATACAGACGGACGGCTGGACGGACGGACGGACAGACAGACCCAAATTAATATCCCCCACTTTCAGTGAAAGCGGGGGACAAAAACAGCTCAAGAACTGCTTTTGTATAAATAACGTCCAAATAAATTTTATATACTTCTTTTTTTCTCCAATAAATTAAAAAATTTAGAATTCACTTGGGGGCTCACTCTAGAACTAGACTGCAATGTGGAAACATGACTCTAGAGTGAGAATCCTCCAAGGGAAAATTATAAATCTAGAGAGAAACTCCCTAGGGGAAGTAAAGCTCCAGTGTCAGCATTACCCTATTTAGTATTAGCTTACTCTTTATCGAGACTTCAGGGGGGAGGGGAAGTATGGCTCTGAGAGGAAGTATGGCTCTAGAGTTAGACAATCCCCTTGGGGGAAGGCTCACTCTAGAGCGAGACATCTGGGGGGGGGGGGTCTCACTATGGAGAGAAGTTCCGCTCTACAGTACCTGCAATGTATCTTTGATAGTAAGGATTTTTCTGTCTTTAAAACATCTTCTTCTCGAGAATAGCAAAGTCATGATTAGCCATATTTTTATATATGGAAATATCCTCACATATTGCAGATTCATTTTTTTTTCAAATCATGACCAGGGGATAGGGTGGGGCTTAAATGGACAATCAAAGTCTTACATTAGGAATATGTAGGAAAATATCTTCAAAAATCTTCTTCTCAAGAACAGCCAAGCCATTTTAGTCATATTTATTTGAAAGCATTCTCAGGTAGTTTAGATTCAAATTTGTTTAGATTACGACCCCGGGGCTAGGGTGCAGCCACATTGCCCGATCAAAATTTTACAAAGAAAAAAATCCTTTAAAATTTTCCTCTGAAGAACAAAAAACCATGCATATGACTACTCAAATTTCTAGGGAAACATCCCCAAGCAGTGTAGAAATCATGACCCCTTGAGATAGGCGGGTCCACAATAAGTGATCAAATTTTTTACATAGGACATACTTTTGATCAAAGTTTGGTCAGAACCTCTAACTTTAAAATTATTTATTACAATTCAATTTTTATTACACATATGATTTGAATAATGCAAAAAATACAATGATCAGTTTAAGGATGAACAACATCCCCCCCCCCCCCCAAAAAAAATAATTCCGTCTTTTGATGTTTGTTATTTTTATTTATAACTATATTTACTATGTGTATGTACATTTTTGATAAAATCGTTTGAGTCTTTTTTGAACAGTAAGTTCTAAAATGTTACCCCCTTTGGTTGTTCACGAGGAGAGAAAATTATAAACAAACATACTATATAATCCTTGATTTTCAAAAAAGTCAGGTTAGCCTAAGTCACGTTTCTCACAGCGTCTTTCAGACTTGGGACAAAAACAATGTTATGAAAAAACATATGAACATAAAAAAATCCAAGCTGGAAAATATCTTTTGCTTTTAATATGTTATATGCATTATGTTTTATCACAAACTCAAAACTTTACGGTGTATTTAAGTGTAGATGAATAGGCAACTTCTAAATTTTTAAGTCCCCCTTTTCTTCTTTGCAAAGCAGGGACCATTCGAGCTTGATGAAACATCGGTTACATCTGCAGATATATTAAGTCTACTGAATCCCAGAGGTACTCATTCGTTCATTAATGCCATGTTCATATATTCAAGATTAAAATATTGACTACTTTTATGTTTTGTATTTAGTACATCTCATTTATTAAGGATTTAAATTTTTATTTAATATCCATGTGTCCAGTTTGTTTTCCATAAACATACATTCAGTTATGAATTCGACTTGCACTGAATTTTAATTTTATTTATTTATTCATTTATGTTAAAGTGAACTCACAATGGCGTATATACAACTGACTTGTGATGATTATGTATATATAAATGTATTTCCTTAATTATTTTAAACAAGAAGGGATGGTGGTATCCCCCACCCTGATATTGTATGCATCTTTCTGTTGCTTCTATAAATAAAATGGAAATTATGTTTTTGTTCATATAACCTTCAATTATCAAATTGTAAATTCTTCATCTTTTTTAAAAATTATTCAAGTGCCTGAATAATCATGTATAGTGGTAGCAAACATTTTGTTTTTATTCGAGAAAATGCGAACTGACACTATTTACAGTAAAAGATACATCAGACTAGTTTGCTGCAATGAGATGGAAAAACACCCACATAACCATATACTTGGGCGCAGACATTTTGGACACCGCTTAGTTGTGCGGAGAAGAAAATGCTACAGGGCACATGATTGGTAATGAAGAGAAAAGACTTGTTATGTATTTGACAAGTAAAGAAGAAGGTACGGTTTTAGCTTTATTGTGCCCTAAAAATTTAATGTTTTCAAAAAGTTTTGAAACTGGCTTAAATATAAGTTGAGTATATGACTGTGATAAATTGGGAAAGAATATGGCATGAAGGAGTACCACTCTGGAAATATGACGTCATTAATTTGATGCATTTCTCTATTTTAAACAGAAAAAGCCTCAATTGACCCCTTTCAAGGGCTATTTTCCTTAAGAAATTAGTGTCCACATCCGTCGCCCACATTAATTTTCGGATATGTTGTGTAAAATTCTTTGAAAAATCACATATCTCAAAATCTTTGTGGGCGAAGCCTGTGGACAATATTATCTGAAAGAAAATTCCACTGAAAATTGGTGTCTTCTGCAACATTTTAAGAAAATACGGGAACATGCACAAGTTTATGACGTCACAATTAGCATTTAGAAGGTCATGTGAGAAAAATGATTTATATCATCTTTCTGCATGGAATTTCAATGATTCAGAAAGCATGAGTTTTAATTTTTTTTTTTTTTTTTTACATCACTTTCATTTTTAAGAAAAACACAGGGCAAGATTTGTATTGAAACCTTACCTTGTTCTTAAGCTGATAAAAATCTCATATCAAGACTTAGGCTTCCTTGAGGTATATAGGAGTTACACGTAAAAATTTGAAGGGAGGGATGCATTTTTTGTTAGAAATTTTCATCTGTGCTGAACGCACCTATTTGGAAACAAATGCAATTTGAAAGTAAACGTGCCGCGGCACGGTATATTTTTTCTGGCATGTTTTGTTTTGCAAGATCTCGAACTTTCACGGCAATAAAGTCATTTGCCCAAAATTCAATATATGAATCAACTTTGTATGGAAATCTAAGGGAAAACATTTGGTGGTGTTTATCCAGATATTTTATTCAGTTAATTCCACAATCTCTCACCAAAGGGCGTATTACCGTGACGCTACGCTGTCAACGTCTAAATGTCAAGATTCTTGGGAAATCTTACTTTGACCTATTGCATAATAAATTATAAATTTAAAAGTTACATATTTAACTTTAAACTTTTAAGTAAAGTTTATTAATGAAAAGTAGAAAAAGATATACAGAATCTGTATCACCGTATCTTACAAGGGATTATTTCTCGGCGTGGTATTGCATCACTAAAGTGAAGAACGTGGAAAACTTAAAACGCATGGCCAACAAATATAAACATGGTTTAGTTTTTAAAGACAAACAACTTGCAGCACTGACACATATACAGAAAAGTAAAGGTAATACGCTTGTAAATCTTCCTGTAATAAAGGACACGTGTCTCCGTTTTCCATACTACTTTTTACAGAAGTATTAGTGGAGCGTAGCGGGAGAGATAACTCTGTTTAGAGATTGTCGGAAAACAGGAAGAATAACTCAACTAAGGGGCGGGAAAATATACATCTCCTACATTTTTAGAGTTGTTCCTCTTTAATCAGTGAACCTCTAAAAATGGTATCGATAATTTAAAATGTAATCTTCAATAAAAGATATATATATATATATATATATATATATATATATATATATATATATATATATATATATATATATATATATATATATATATATATATATATGTATATATATATATATATGATATATATATATATTTATATATATATATATATATATATATATATATATATATATATATATATATATATTTATATATATATATATATATATTAAACAAATATAAAAAGAAAACACAAGAATCCTCCGTAAAGCTTTAGCGCTTTCATTAAAAATCTTCAGAAGCTTTACATTAAGAATGTAAAGCTTCTGAAGATTTTTAATGAAAGCGCTAAAGCTTTACGGAGGATTCTTGTGTTTTCTTTTTATATTTGTTTAATATTGTAATCCGATTACTGAGACTTTATTTCAATTTTGGATATATATATATATATATATATATATATATATATATATATATATATATATATATATATATATATATATATATATATATATATATATATATATATATATATATATATATATATATATATAAATAAATCAATAAATATAAAATAAATCAAATCTGGTTTATTTAAAATGTACATCATCATACTCTAGTAGCAGGTTTTGCGTCGGAATTTGGAAGTAAAATTGGATGTAGACTTGTTGGTATACAATAAGGACTTCTACATTTGATATTTATCAATGTTTAAAATAAATAATTGATTTAAATGTATACAACCGAAATATTATTTTAACAAATTATTTCTATACAAGCTCAAACCGACGAACCAGTCGTCTAACCAGGTGAAAGATTGTAATTTACTCTTCAGATTTAAATACACGTAATTAATTACAGGTGTCTATACTTTATTTGTTGTTTTGATGTTTGTTGTTTATTTATGGCTTATCAGATTACATACTCATAATTACAAAATACAAAAATGTACATACATGAAATATTTACATACACTTGTTTTAACATTGTGTACAATATTTACAACCAAATATTGAAAAAAAAACTTAATAAGAGATATAATCTTTGATACAATGTTTTGAAAATATAAACAAACACTTCCATATATAGACAATTTTCCTAGGTCATTAACTTTTAATGATTTTGAAATTTGGGAATATATTCAACCCGAGATAATCAAGTAATTGATACATTATTCTAAAATTGAGGCCTTTACAATATTACAGGTCGATTCCAACGAAGATGTATTTAAATGACCAATAAAATTTATTTTCATAAGTACTTCTTCACTTCTCTTATAGACATTCAAGAAGGGTTTCATTTCGGTGTCCTCGATTCTAGATCCGATCATATTAAAAATATATTGAAAGTACTTTTTTTATCATTATTTTACATTAATAATTCTTGTTTATTTCTTTTATACCTCACTCAAAATGAAATAATTTAGACGATCTCTTTAAGATAAGAAAGTAGTGAAAGAAATCAGGGAATCGCTAGTAAATAAAACGGGGATAATTCTAGCACTGTTCTAATTAAAATTTATCTTTTTTGTGAAATCTGAAAAACATCGAATATTCGAATCTTAAATTCATATTCGAATATTAACTCATCGAATGAATATTCGAATATTCGTTGACATCCTTAATATATATATATATATATATATATATATATATATA
Organism: Saccostrea echinata; assembly: GCF_033153115.1. Classification (NCBI taxonomy): domain Eukaryota; kingdom Metazoa; phylum Mollusca; class Bivalvia; order Ostreida; family Ostreidae; genus Saccostrea; species Saccostrea echinata. Next base: position 38,165,438 of record NW_026889750.1, read on the forward strand.
TATATATATATATATATATATATATATATATATATATATATATATATATATATATATATATATATATATATATATATACAACTGCCCTAAGTGAATAAATATTAATATAGAAAGCACAAAGAAATTCACTTTTTATAAGGATACCCACTTCCGCCCCAACCGGAGGTTGAACTCTCGACCTACGGAATCTGTCTCCAAGCAGTTATGTTAGTGTAAGAGTTGTTGTAAAATGTGCTTTATAAATAAAATTAATTCATTACAATGTGTATCGGTAACGATCCTCTAATAAAACTAATGTCCAAATAACTGTATCTTACTTCCATTCTCAATGACCGTGTAGTGTAGGACAGCGCCGCTAGAATTCCATCGGCATCGAAAGCAAGTTTTTTGACTTTCCTAGATAGCCGAGCGGTCTAGCGCGCTGTTCCTGTACTGCTAGGAGACAGATTCCGTAGTTCGAGAGTTCAACCCCGGGCTGGGGCGGAAGTGGGTTTCTTTATTAGAAGTGAATTACTAAATTAATATTTCTTCACTCAGGGCAGTTATGTTATTTTAAGAGTTGTTGTAAAACCTGCTTTATATATATATATATATATATATATATATATATATATATATGTATGTATGTAGGTATGTATGTATATGTATATATATATATATATATATATATATATGAAAACCCCTTCAGAAAAACACTTGACGTTCTGAGTATTAATGTTCCCTATAGGGCCTATAGATACTTATGTTTCTTACATAACATTATCTATAAGTAAACAGTAAACAAAGTAGATACAATGCGAATCTAAAGTAACCTGCTTTTATCAAGGCTGTTAATACTGATTTAAAGAAGCATAAATTTTCAAATCATACGAGTACTTGAATCATAGTGCCCACATATAGAGTCCAATGACACGCAAATTCTGTATGTTGAATCCCATTACAAGTTTTTTTGCGCGTGGACTAATAAATTTCTTGAATTGATGCCTGTTGAGGAGATGTATACGTGTAATTAACGAGATAAGATGGTTTACATGAAAAAAGTGGGACTGAACAAAAATATTTTAAAGCATTTTAACTACATGTAGTTTGTTCTTGATATACAGTGTATGCAAGTTATTTAACAAATTAAACATACTTTTTTGGAAGTTAGGTAGGTAATGTCAAAGTGAAGATAATAATAAATGTGTTGTACAAACTTAATTCTGCTGCAATTCTATCTGTCAATTTTTGAAATTCATTAAACAAACAGAAAAAAAAAAGAATTGAAAAAAAAACTTACCTTGTGTTTAGACTCTCATTCATCAGGAAAGTTTGAACAATGTACATTATGTAATCAAGCAAATGTAAAGTCTACGGAAGGATTTTAGTATCACAATTTCATCTTATACTATCAATTTAGTTTTTTTTTTGTCAGTTCATTTTTGCTTTTATTATTTCTTTTTATTATTTCACTATCTTATTTCAATTCCAACTTTATGCTTTATTACATATTTCAATTTCGAATTTTAGTTTCTTCTGTTTTTAGACCTTGAAATTTGTTCTGCATGTTGAATTCCAATGTGTTATCTAATTCAGTATTTTTTCTTTTAATAAAAGCACCATAACAGTTTATTATTGTTTATTATTATATAAAACACTAACAAAGTCGGGTGACATATTTTGTTTTTCCTCAAAATAAATTTGTTTGGATGAGTTATTGCAGATGGCTAGCCTTAACACTTTTAATGATTAGTTATTTTTTACAGTTATTTTCTGGTTACTTATTCTTTATTTTAAACCCTAGCCTCTACTGCCTTTTTTATATATATTTATATGAGTTTGACATTCTATTTCTTAATCTCGATAGTACTTTCTATTTAAGTTTTTTCTTATTTTCATTTCTGCTTGTGAAGTCAAATATTCTTGTCCCTTTTTACTCGTATTGGGACGCCACCACTTGTCGGTGGAGGGCTACAAAATTAGACCTGTGCTCGGCACTTACGGCCTTAAGCAGTAAGGGATCCTTTTCGTGCCAGCAGCTACTGCAACATGGGACCTCGGTTTATACGGTCTAATCCAAAGGACCGGTCTCCACGTCCCGCAGTTAGATTTGAACCCGATCAACTCCTCATTCCGCAACTCTGTTTCATCTTTTTAAATTGTAGTTAAATGTTAGAAAAAGCTGAATTTTGAAATGAATTTCAGAAATCAAAATAGAAATATAACAATATGGCATGGAAATCCCTCTATAGATCTCGTTTTTGGATTACATACCTAGGATTTAAATATTGTCATAAAAAAAGTTGGGTCATAAAACTAATGCATTTATACTTGTCGAATTTGTGGAAAAAGGGTAGAGGTAAAAACCTCCTTGTCTGGGTATATATTAAGGTGTTCGGTATAGTCATAAAAAGATTGAAACAATACAAATCGAGAGCAGAGCAAACAAAGACCTCTAAAAACATCAGAAGTGGGACCAGGTGATATGGAGGAGTAAGCATTTCCTGTTGACCAGTCACACCCGCCATGTGCTCCTCGTCATGATCGGGCAAACGGAAAAAATCTGTAGACAATTCAGTGTTTAGATAATTGCCTAAAAATTGGTATGAAAAACGTCAGTCACCATTCGACTTAATGAAAGATTGTATTTACTGACAAGGTCATTGTGTCGACCATAGAACTTGCAAAATGATGTCTCGAAACGAGGCTTTTGAGATCTTGTTTGTCAAAAGCTTGCCTCGTTTTAGAAATTGTTCGTACGTAGAGCATACTCTTTCATGTCGAATCAACTGGGAGATATAAACCCCATATGCAAGTGATAAGGGCATATTGCTACATAAGTAAGGGAAGCTGACGATAGAAAATTAAAGTCATCACGTTTATCATAAACTTTTGTTGTTAGGTTACCATTAACGTCTTTTTCTAGTGAAATATACAAATATGAAACAGATGGGTCAGACACTCTGTGGTATCTTTTATTTCAATTTCACTGGGAAAGATCGAGTCGACATATGAATAGAAGTTACTATTGTTATTTGTTAATACGTCGTCGATACATCTAAATGTCGAGTTGAAGGCAACAGCAATGAAATATGGAGATAACAAACAGTATTCAAGCTCAAAGTCCATAAAAACAATACAAATCGGGAGAAGAGCAAACACAGACTTACAGAAAACATCAGAGGTGGGATCAGGTGCCATAGAGGAGTGAGCATTCGCTGTGGACCGGTCACACCCGCCGTGTGCTCCTTGTCATGATCGGGAAATAACGAAAAAATCTGTCGACAATTCAGTGTGTATAAGTAATGGCCAAACAATAAGTATGAAAAACGCCAGTTAGCATATGACTTAATTACTGACAAGGTCATTGTCTCGACCATAGAACTTACGAAATGATGACTTTAAACGAGACTGTTGATATTCTTGTTTCATCAACTTGTTTGTCAATAACTTACCTCGTTTTAGAAATTGTTCATACGTAGAGCATGCTCTTGCGTATCGAATCAACTGAGAGATATACACCCCATATGAAGGTGATAAGGGTATATTGCAATTTCCTCTTCCCATGTTTAAGTTTTCGAATAAATCCTGCTTCATTTGAATGCAAAAATACATCTGCTAATAACGGGGCGCAATTAGTACCTATAGAAATTCCGACAGATTGTTGGAAGACCTCATCTCCTAAAACTACCTAGATATTGTCAATCAGGAACTCAAGCATCATTTTTAAAAATATCTACCTCATATCAAGAGAAGTTGTGTGTGCAATCAGAATGTTTTTAGCAAAATAATTTTGCAGATGACCAAGGTAAGTTAATTTACGAATTCAATGTTTTTTACTCAGGTGACCTACTGCTATCTGTTTTCGTCCGTCGATGAATTTCAACCAATTTTGGCATATTCCGTCTATGAGTAATGATGAGTAAAAATTGTGAAATTCATTGCCCCTGTTCCCATGGGGCATGAGGGATGGGGCTAAAACAGCAAAATTAATGCAATCTTTAAAAATCTTCTTTATTCCTAGACATCAAGCAGTCAAACTATTGGCAAGATTGTAATAAGTATTGAGTCCTCTACCGAAATTGTGATATTCATGGCCCCAGGGTCAGGGGTTCTGGTGCTAGGGCCGGGCTCTTTTGAATATATAGTGAAAATGCATTAATTCTTTGAAAACCCTTTCCTCTGTTCCTGGGTATTAAGCAAACAAACAAAATGCAAAGTTTATGATGATTTTATAATGAAAATGCATTATTTTTTTTTTTTAAAAAATCTTCTCCACTGCTCCTGGCTATTAAACCGATGAACGAAGAACATAGTTATGATGAGGAAGGGTGCCTCTTCCAAAATTGTGAATTTCATGGCCCCTGGCATGGGTCATGGGTTTTGGTGTTTGGGCTGGGTTCTAATGATTACTAGTATATGTATATAGTAAAAATGGATTAATTCTTTGAAAACCTTCTCCTCTGCTCCTGGGTATTAAGCTGATGAATTAGGTGCATGGTTATACGAGGAAAGGTGTCTCTTTCAAATTTGTGAAAGATGTGGCTGCAGGGTCAGGCATTCCGTTGGACGGGGGGTGGGTTTAATTATTATATATATAAGTGAAGCAAATGAGAGTTACTCTTCTTTTGCAAAATTGTGTTCATCTAGAAATCATAGAAAGAATGTAATACAAAATAAAAATGAATGGTCGATTTAAATGAGCAAAGCATGCTCAAAGTTGGATTCTTGTCCTGAAGGCAATATAAAGATTATTTTCGTAGCAAAAGGGCCATTTGTACATAGTATGGGTGTACTCTGGGGTAATGTTTGACAATTGAGAGTTATTATCAGGTTAAATCATGGAGATCAGAGTTTAGTTGGAAAGAGACTGCATAAAGTTTATACTTTGTCAAAGTGAACAAGTGATTACAGAGAGACAGGGTGACTAGGGGATATGTTACATAGTTAATAACAAGTGGCAAATAGCCACATTGTATAGCCTAGTCTCTTTGTGTATTTAATTGTAGCACTAGGCAAGTGAAAAAAGCATATATGTATCTATTGAATACCTTATTACAAACTAGACAGGGGTCAATTGTAAATTTGCATTCATTATCATCCTTGTAAGACTTAGGAAAAACCCAGGATAACCCCAAGGAGATAACTCGGGTCTCGCACATTAACATATAGAAAGGGTATTTTTACCGGATTTTTAAAATCTTGAGCAACATAGCTTTATCTATCAGTTAATTTTGTTTTATACTTCTTTGAATCCTTTACAGTGTTGTGTTATACTCAGGTGACCGATAAGGCCCTAGGGCCTCTTTTGTATTGAAAAAGCAGCAGTCTATGATGTGAAAAAGCCTGTACTTTAATAATTCATGGTGGAGAATGGTTGTATAAAGTGTTGAAAAGTTATTGAATTTGATAAAAGTCTATGATACAAGATTATACAAGTGTGTGTGGAAATGTATCGGAGCTATATATGTTCACCTACGTCTCAATTTCACATCTATGTAGTAGTCATATTATGTTCCATCTCACTTTGACCCCGGGGAAACAAATAAATAAATTATTTTTTCTGTGACGACAAACATTGTTTTATCCTCTCCATATCTCCCACGTTGAATTGTCTGAGGTCACATTATGTACTATATTATGAGATTCATCTTTTTGGAAAACTACAGCTTTCTTTAAAATGACAACCAAAGAACAAAAAAGTTAAACGACACTGAAAAATCTTTGATGCAAACATATATTGATCACAAACGAAAATGCGAAATCTTAAAATTGGTAAATTAGCACTTAAACAACGTTAATAGTTACAATTTAACAAAATAACGAATAGAAATTGGCAAAAATACCTAATGCAAGCTGAATTGAATGTATTATATTCGTGGTACCGATTTTAAATTAAAATTATATCATTGAGACACAAGGGGAAATCGAATGCAAGTTGTTCTTGCACTCATCATTCTGCTATATTTAATCATAGTGGATCATATTTTTTTCAGCCTTGAATTATTCCGCATACAAATTTCAATGTATGGACAGTTTCTTGATTTGTTTGTCTAGTTCCGAGTCGTGTAAGTGAGTGTCTGTGTTAGGTTATAGAAAGTAAGGAGAGAAAACCCTCAAAACGTGCAGTTGCATAATCGGAAACTGTTTGTTACAAACTCTTAAACATCCCCCCCCTCCACCAAAAAAAAAAAATTCAAAGTAAAATTGCAATTTGATTTTCTTTATTTAACATATCATCAAGAATTTATGGACTTAAGAAACGTGTTCTATATGGCAATATACGTTTTTATGATTAGTATTGCAATGTAAAAAAAATGTAACTATGATGTTAACGACCAGTGATCAAACTCTTAATTCCTGTAAAAATAATAATCTATAAAAGGACAGAAACATAAACCCCCGGAAAACCCAAACGGGTTCAAGAGTAAGCACCCCCTGTCAACCGGTCATCTCCACCATGAACTCTCACACACTAATGATAAGGTAAGAGGAGTAGTCTGTAGAGTAATTGGTAAAAACAATGGGCTAACAATTAGTATGTCAGTTAGAATACGTCCCAACGATAGGTTGTAACTGCACATAAGGTCATTATACCAAACTTAGAATTTACGAAATGCTGACTTAAAACGAGACATTTGAAAGCCCTGTAACGTTACATTATTTGTCAGTAGCCTATATCGGTTTAAAACTTGATCATACTCAGAACATGCTCTTTAGCATCGAATCGGTTGGTAGACAAAAAAAGCCATATGCAGGCGATTGTGGAAATTCGTTACATAAATAGGGAAAGTTGACAACAGAAAAGGTGAAGTCTTACCGTTTATCATATAGTTTAGTTGTTGGTTGGTCATTAATGTGTATAGATGTAAAATGTCCAAATATGAAGTAGATATGACAGATTACGTCGTATCTTTTATTTCAAGTTCACTGAAATATATGGAGTTGACCTATATATGAAAATAACTATTTTTAATCCATAGAACGTCCTCTATGTATCGAAATGTTGATATGAAAGCCGCAGAAAGACATTTCTTCTTCTCAAGTAAAAGTTTCTAAGCAAATTCTGCTGCATTGAATATAAAAACAGAATATAATAAGAATTCAAACCAATTGTGTCCGTCAGAATGCCAACACATTGTTGGAAGATCTGGTCTCCAAAGACTACATGGATATTGTCAATGAGGAACTAGAGCATCTTTTATATATCAACTTAAAAGTATTTTTATGTAAACTAGAATGATATTTAACCAAAGTACGAGTTAAATTTTATTGCAGATTAAGTGGCCAATGATTTCAAAAAGTCTGCTCTTTAATTAATTATGATGAATGGTTGTATAAATTGTTGAAAAGTCCACTTCCGGTGAGTGCTTGTATGATGTAGACGTGTCGAGCGTCGAGAGAGAAATTTTTTTTATTTTCTTTATTCAACGGGCTGAAGTTCTATTACGATCAGTTGCGGTGTGCTGTGTCCCACCAAAATATGCTGGGAAAAGGTAGAAGCAGTCAGAAAGTCCAGGAATGCACCTTAGACCATTTCTTAAAAGAGTCGGAGAAAAATTCGACAGAGGAAACTCGGACCAAATCTAAAGACGCGGCAAGAGCTGTCGAGAAGGATGAGAAATGTGATATTTCAAACAATGATCTCAAAGAAATGATGACACAGTTATTTAAAACTATTGAAAAGAATATTGAGGAGCGACTTTCGACTATGAACAAATCTATTGATGATAAGTTATGTGCTTTCAAAGAGAAAATGGATGACCTTGACAAAGCTGTCCAAAGTCAAGACGACAGAATAACGGGCATGGAGACTTCCCTGTCAAAACTTAAAGCTGTTGGTAAACTGGAGTTAGAAGTAGAGGAATTGAAAAACTATATTACCTACCAAGAAACAAGGTCAAGGAAGTATAATGTGCTTATATATGGTGTGGAGAAAAGTGAAAAAGAAAATGTAACAGAAGTGGTGAGAAAGTTTTTTGCTGATGAATTAGGAATAAACGAAGAGAGCATTCAATCAATTATTATCCAGAATACTCACCGTATCCCAAGAAACCCTAACAATACGTCTTTCAACTCTTACCAGAAGTCAGCGCCTAAGGGCATAATTGTGAAATTCGCCCGAATTGAAGACCGTAACGCCATCCTAATGAAGACCCGGAGCAGTAATTTATCGAAAGGAAAAGCTGTGCGAACGGACCTACCTAGTCATTTGAAGAAAAAAAACGTAGTTTCCTTTCCCAATAAGCATACAAGTTGAGACATGCTGGACTCAAAACTCGAAGCATTAAGGTAAAGACCGATGTATGGCACTACAATACCGCAAGCCAACAGAGACAGTCTGGATCAAATACATTGACGCATAATCAACTTTTTCAAGCAGCATACATACACAATATGTTGTATTTTTTCCTCTCTCTCTCATTCTCCATTATTTCTCATGTTTCCTTTTAAGCATATGCAGGAAGCTTGTTTTTTCCCCCCCCCATTTTTCAGTCTATAATGATTGAGCTTTGTGTAAGTGTAAATATGTGTATATTGAGTCCATGTTTCATTCTGTATAATAAGTATGGCTAGTAAGCTTAAAATTATATCCATGAATTTTAGAGGGCTACATGATCATAGTAAAAGGAAGGATGTTTTCGAATATTTAAGAGAACATAATGCAACATTTTACTGCTTACAAGACACACATTGTACAGAAAATGAGAGAGATATTGTTTATTCACAATGGGGCCTTGATTTTTTAATGTGTTCAGGGTCTAGTGATTCGAGAGGAATTTTAAGACTTTTTAATGACAAAGTAGAAATCAAAGTTTCAAAATTCAAACTTGATTCCCTTGGAAATTATATTGTTTCAAGTATCTTTATTGACAACAGATATTCTATTACACTAGTAAAGCTATATGGCCCAAATAAAGATAATCCTGACTTTTACATTGATCTTGGAAATTTTGACGATGATTTTATTATAGTCTGTGGGGACTTGAATCTTGTACAAAATTATGATCTTGACTGTTACAACTATGTACGTGAAAATAATCTGAAAAGTAAATCGGAAGTAGAAAAATTAAAGAATAGATTTAATCTAGTTGACCCATGGTGCATTTGCAATCCAAATGTAAAAATGTTCTCTTGGGCTAAAAATTCTCCTATTAAGCAGGCTAGGCTAATTTTTTTTTCTAATATCAGAAGAGCTTATGTCAACATTTGATACGGTACCTATTCTCCCAGGATATAGAACAGATCAATCAATAATATAACTTCAACTAAGATTTGACAATTTTTCAAAAGGAAGAGGCTTTTGGCGCTTTAATAATTCTCTGTTGAAAGATCTTGACTTTGTTGAGAAGGTCAAACAAATTATATCTGATACTGAGGTAGAATACTTGGTAGGTGAATACAGGTCACCAACAATTGATGACAATTTATTATTAGAAATTATTTTAATGAAAAATAGAGAGTTTGCAGTTTATTTTTCCAGTAAAAAATCCTTTGAGAGAAAAAAAAAGAAAGAACGTCTTCAAAAGCAAATTAAATTGATGCATGAGTTGTTTAACATGCACCATCTACAAATTCATGGAAATTTACTGAATGATTTGCAGGTTGAACTTGAAGATACGAGTATCAGAAAATTTGAGTTTGAAGGGCTATTGATACGAACACATAGTAAATGGATCGAGGACGGTGAAAAACCAACAAAATATATTTGTGCTCTGGAAAAAAGAAATTATGTAAATAAAAATATAACAAAAATCATTGACAGTAGAGGTAATTCAATTGTTAATCAGGAAGAAATTTTAGATAACCTTAAGGAAGCTCTAAACACTGCACACTAAAGAGTACTATTTATAGGGTAGTTTTATTGAGTTAGAGTGATCTGCCCTTGGAAGAAAAATAGAACAAATGGTAATCTACAGTTAATGACACAAATTGTTATGAATTAAAGTATTATTAATGTTATGTTAGACTAAGATTAAGTAATTAAGGACATTGGCAAGGTTCCTGGTTATCGTATAGAATTTTTCAAGAACTCTTGAGTAGGTTTAAATGTACTAAACAGGCTATATTCTGGACCGTTTAACCTACCAATCCAACCTTCTTTTTTAGATTTTGTGAAATCAATGTTTTTACACTTCTCAATGCATTTCCTATGTAAAATGTTGATAAAAAGGACCTACATAATTTTTCACCATAATATTTTTCCAAAACCCACTTATTTCATACAGTTTTTGTATTATATACATTATTGTATCTTCATTTCCTATGACTTCTAGAAATTTTGGCTAAAAAATTATATATCGGAACAAAACATGGATATACCGGCACCGATCATTATTTCTGAGTTGCTTCCCTTAACAGCTAAAATTGATCAAGAGACTGGTTGATTGTTTTAATCATGTAGTTGACTTAATTGATTGAAACACATTGTAACAAAAATATTGGCATTGTTTTATTTTTATTTTTTATTCGTAGTTACTAAATGCTGCTTCCTTCACACGACCTAGCTAAGAACTGTTCTCAGTCGGCCTACCTTTCAGCATATGTCACATCTTTGCCCTTCCCAGCATACTGAGCACAACTATCGTAAATGACGACCTATTGCCTCTTTGTCCCTGAATAAAATGTACAACAAAGCCATTTCTACTTTTCTTTCTTGCTGTATAGATGATTCTACCCGTTGAAGGAAGTACACGTGCTTTTGTTTACCGCTGTAACATACGCTTTATTGGTTTCCACCTCTTAGAGAATTCTACACGGGAGATCACTCTCAATCACTATTTTATAAGTGAAAAAACCCATGTATTAAACCTTCTTTCTCCGGAAAACCTTGACTTGCCAATGTCCTTAAATACATCATTTCCATTAATTTTTCCGGTGTAAGTAAACGATAGCGATTTCTGTTCACAGATGGTTCGTTGTCTTTGAATATTTTTCCTGCAGGAATAGGGCAGGTACCCTATGTTGAAAATGAACTAGATACACTGAATATGTGCACCTTTATATGATATATTTTTCTCAAAGTCTAAAAAGCATTTTGTATTAGTGTTTAGAGCTTCCTTAAGGAATCTTGGTCTAATCTTGGTCTAATATAACATTAAGAATACTTTAATTCATAAGAAATTGTGTCATTAACTGTAGATTCCCATTTATTCTATTTTTCTTCTAAGGGCAGACCACTCTTACTTAATAAAACTACCCTACAAATAGAACTCTTTATGTGCAGTGTTTAGAGCTTCCTTAAATACTTCTATCAATCTTTACACAGAAATCTAGATGATTCACTAATTGATGTTAATCTGAACAATGTTTTAGTTGATTGCGAAGTTCCCAAACTTAGCAATGATACAAAATCTCTTTTAGTTATAGTTACACTATAGATATTAATTGGTTAGCGGTAAATACACTCACAGTTTTTCATTCACGAGGGGCGGAGCCCCGAGTGAATAAAAACTGTGAGTGTATTTACCGCTAACCAATTAATATCTATTGTGTAAGTTACTTGTACCAGAGGACCAATGAGAGAAAAGCAAGTTGATAATTAGCACCGCCTACTACGAGGTGTCAAGCCACGGTCCGGAGTTTGTATAAATAGCTGTCTCCATCTGCAAGGATCATACTTAGCTGCGTCACTGCTACTGAATATTGTTGGAAAAAAAATTCTATTTGTATTTGGAGACGGGAAAGAGAACGACGAGAACTCGAGACAAGACGTATCATTTACTGATTAAGGATACGCGGAGAAAACATACAGAACCATTTATGAAGCGAACATCGACAAGCTAATGTTAGTATTTTTATGCCCCCGGATCGAAAGATCCCGGGGGTATATTGTTTTTGTCCTGTCTGTCTGTTTGTCCGTTTGTCTGTTTGTCTGTCTGTCTGTTGTCAACTTTAACCTTGCCCATAACTTTTGATTGGTTGGAGCTATGACTTTCATATTTCACATGTGTATTCCTTGTGACAAGACCTTTCTTTGGGTACCATCATATTTGACCTTTTGACCTTGACCTTGGAGTTTGACCCACTTTTGCAAAATTTTATGAGACTTTAACCTTGGCCATAACTTCTGAACAGTTGGAGCTTGGGGTTTCAAACTTCACATGTGTATTCTTTGTGACAAGGCCTTCTTTTGGATACCAACCACTTTGACCTTTTGACCTTGGACTTTGACCTACTTTTGAAAAACTTTAACCTTGGCCATAACTTTTGAACAGTTGGTGCTTAGGGTTTCAAACTTCACATGTGTATTCCTTGTGACAAGACCTTCCTCTGGATATCAACCACTTTGACCCTTTTGACCTTGACCTAGGAGTTTGACCTACTTTTGAAAAACTTTAACCTTGGCCATAACTTTTGAATGGTTGGAGCTAGGGCTTTCATACTTCACATATGTAATCCTTGTGACAAGACCTTCCTTTGGATACCAACCACTTTGACCCTTTGACCTTGACCTAGGAGTTTGACCTACTTTTGAAAAACTTTAACCTTGGCCATAACTTTTGAATGGTTGGAGCTAGGGCTTTCATACTTCACATATATAATCCTTGTGACGAGATCTTCCTTTGGATACCAACCACTTTGACCTTGACCTTGACGTTTGACTTTTATTTAAAAAACTTTAACCTTCACCATAACTTTTGAACAGTTGTATCTAGGTCTTTCAAATTCCACAGGTGTTTTCCTCGAGACAATATCTTTCTTTGGGTATCAACATTTTTAGCTCACCTGAGCTGAAAGCTCAAGTGAGCTTTTCTGATCACCCGTTGTCCGTCGTCCGTCCGTCTGTCCGTCCGTCCGTCCGTCTGTGTTCACGAGAGGACATTAATTGGGTATGATTTTTGCTATTGGAACACTTATTGGGTACTTTTGACTTGTTGGGTATACCCAATAATCCTTTTGCTTGCATCGTGTTCCAGACGCATTAATTGGGTATTTCATGACATATACCCAATAAATGTTTGTCTGAGATTTGTCTGTCAAATTTTGTCCAACTATTGGACTTTCCTGTCAGCTGAAATTGAATTCATGTGGAGTGCCTTTGGTTTTATCACCAAAAATGAAGAATCCAGAAGAGTTCCAAACAACTGTGACATGTGATGAAATTATCCAATCAGATGATAGTAATGGCTGCCAACATAAACAGAAAGGCATTGGATCCCTGAGTGTTACTGTTAAATTACAACTTTTAAAGCACCAAATTCTCTTACTATAAAAAAGGTAGGCTATTTTCCTAGTTATACAATGGATATACATGTATTTCTTTTCTGATAAAGTAATGTCATATGATTTATTTTGATTGTGTTAGTGCCAATTAAGGTGTACCCAACAAGTTTGTCTATAAAAGACAAGTATTTTCACAAATTGTCTGTTGATTTTATAAAACTTGAAAGTTTCTGATGTTCTTAGCATTAATACTGATTTTAACAAAGTGCATGTTCTTTCATGCTATTCATATTAGCCTGTTTTATTTTTTTATACAAGAAATTCTCATATTATAAATTAGTCCCTGGAATAAGTTTACATGCACAAAATTGATGATATTGTATTGCTTAACAGCTACATTTATTCAGTATAGCTACAACTTATCTCATTATCACACATAAGTGTGCTGACGGGACAGGGAGGGGTTACTGTATGAATGAAAGTTTTACTAATGCCCAGTTTACATCACGGGTACTTGTGGACAGGGCTGTTCTTTTACCTCTTCCGTGCACCCCCTTTTAATGATTAATTATTTATGACCATTTATAAATTAATTCATTTTAATCTCTAAAATAATGACTTGAAAATTAAAATCCAGATGAGAATTTAAATATCATTCATTACCCCCTTTACATACATGTACATGTATATTTAAAGAAAGAAGGTAAGCAATTAATTAAAACTAAGCTTTATTTTATACATGTACTACTAAATATTGAAGTTGTGCACTATTAGTGACAACATTGTCATCTGTATTTTTGTGTAACCCAGCACAAACTTTCTGTAATAAAAAATAAAAACGTAAATAAATGTTAACTTCCAAGATAAAAGTTTAATTGTAATTTGATTGTAGGTGAAGGTATACAAAGAGCAAAGACTTAATTGAAATTCCATCGTATGATTTAAATGAAAAATCCAGACAAAATTATTTACATCAACAAGTCTGCTGAAATACAAAGCAACAATTGCGAAGGTAAGATTTTTGACCATAAAGCCACCTTTTATAATATATGCTGTAGGAAACAATTTCTACCTCTGTATCCTTATCATTAGACAAAAAACAAATTCTATTAGCAAAAATTATCAAGTCCCTGTAGTAAGTAGGTGAATAATTGTTGATTTTATGTGCAGATCTAGAGGAGGTCCGGGTGGTGCTCCAACCCCCCAACCCCCCTTTGGAATTTGCAGGGATATTAAAATTATATACCGATTGAAGCAAATAAAAAATGAAAAAAAATGACTTTGCACCCCCTTTTTTTTCTTTTTAAAAAATTCGGACCCCACCATCACCACCACGAAATAGGTTTTTTTCTTACCTTTAGATTTTAGATTTTGGCTTGTCAAGAACATTCTGGGTTGGAAATTTTTGACTGGGGTGGATCCCCTGGATTCGTGCATAAATCTAAGTGTCAAATGTCATACATTATAAGAAGAATAAATATTAGAATATTTACAGACTCTAAAACGTACTTCTACTGTAAAAAAAAAAACCACAAAAAAAAACCGTGCAATTTTCATGCACATTTCCTTTCGTGCAAACTATGCAGCACTTCGTGTAAGCTTCATAGCGTTTTGTGCAAACTGTGTAGTACATTGCGACTTTCATGTATGAACTATGTGAGAAAATTGTGACTTTCCTGCAAGAATCTTGGGGGAATCAAAATGTCTAGGATTTATTTGGAAGTCATTTTATTTTAAATATGGCTATCGATGGGTTAGGATGTCAAATTAAGTTGTTTGTATTGAAGCAATCCTAGCCGCTCTGCAAAGTAGTGCTGAACGTACGTCATGGGTAGAAGTGGCTGGAATCAGGCTAGACCGGGGCATACTCCATCTTAGCAAATTGGAAATCAAAAATCGCCAAAAATAATCTAAAATATTGAGATTTTCAAAATATAAATACATGAATATAAATTTTGGCATTTTTTTTTTACAGTAAATACACATAAAACTTTGAGAGGTAGCATTGTTTTTTTAAAGGGGCAGCCAGAGAAAAAAAATAACTTACTAAAAATCCTGACAAGCAAGAAAACAAACAAACAAAAAAACAAAAACAAGAGGAAAATTCTTCAAACTCGAAAATTCTATTTGGGGGGAGGGGGTCCAACTTCTTTCAGTACCAAATTTTACTTATACATCACTACCTACATGGCCCTTATTTGACTAAACTGCAACAAAAAGTGGGAGGGGGCAACCAGACTTTCATTGAACATTTTCAGTAGTAAAAAGTTATGGCTAGAAAAATGTTTGGTTGCCAGCACCCCCCCCCCCCCCCACCTGCTACCGGTGTCATGTAGTGAGACTTCCACCATAGTGAGTCTTTCCCCGGAAGTCTCACTGTATAAGTGAGACTTCCCCTCGGGGGGGGGGGGGGGGCAATGACTATATAGTGAGCCTTCCGCCCTATACGACCATAGTGAGACTTCTGTGTTTGGGTTGGATTTTATTTTCATCGACGATGCATATTTAGGTAATGATCTTATATATATATATATATATATATAAAGATGTATAGTTTCAAATGAATAAATATAAAAGTGTGCATTAAAATTTTATCATGCACAGCAGATTATTGTATTGTTCCGAGACGATTCTTATTAAAAGAAAAAAGACATATTAGTTTAACATTAAAGAGGTCATTACCCGTAGAAACGTGCAGTTTACGTATGTTTACCTGCATGGTTAAGATGTTTTAATTATAAAAATCAGTACTAAAATGTTTTAATTTTTTGTTCATATATTCATCTATTCATTCATATAGGTCAGAAAACTTTTATCCAAACACTGAAAACGTTAGTATAAAAACATTGTTTTACATTAAAAAAAATTTCGGGAACTAAATTAAAGGAAGAAGTTTCGCTATGAAGGGGGAAGACTGACTATATAGTGAGACTTCCCCACAGAAGACTGGTTATATGTAGTAAGACTTCCCCTGGAGAAGTCTCACTATATATCTAGTCTTCCGGGGGAAGTCTTACCATCTAGCCAGCCTTCAGGGGGAAGACACCGGGTATATGCCTGAACCTATAACGTACATTATTTGAAAATTTGGGTTCGATTGATAAAGTATTAAGGCAGAAAATTGAAAAAATCACGAATAACCCCGACCTGGGTTTGCGTATCTATTTTTACCAACACTCGCAGCGAACACCCTGCCACCTAGCGTTATAATGCCACATTAAATTCACCTTGTCTTTGTTGAATGCGCTTCATGGTTTGCGTGACTGAATTTACATTTGTAATAGGGATGATCATAATTATTTATTAAAGAAACTGTATCAATTTAAAAGAAAAAAGAACGTATTTAGAAGAATAAAGCAACATAGAAGTAAGGACAAAATGAAGAATGAAAAAAGTTCAAAGTGAAATGTAATAAAGACGAATATGAAAACAATAAAGTGACATAAAATTACAATAATAACAAAGAATAAACAAGTAGGCAGAATAAAAATAAAAGCAAGATGAATAACTTTTGGCAGTAATTCCCTTTCATAAACGCCTCAGGCCTTTCCGACAAGCGGAAAAACAACCTCGAATATATTACACACACGCCATGACACCCCCCCCCCCTTTCACAAACCTTGAAATAAATGTGAGAAGACATCTTATCTGTAAAATATGGAGTTTAAATTTATTGAATGTAAATATATTACCTAAAATATACTGTAGAAGGTGACTTTCAACTCCGTCTATCCAATACTTTATTAAATCGGAAGCGACGCCATGTTGTATAAATGATGTTATTTACATTCGAGGTCGTTTTTCCGACCTCTGACAGAAAGGCCTGAGATGATGCGATTGACACACATATGCACAGTAGCGATGCTGTATCCCCTCTGCAACTAGTCGTGCGAGGGGATAATTAAACACTATGACTTGGCACTTTTAAAAAGGGGCAAAATTGTTTGCAAGTATGAAAGGGCGAAAATAACATGGGGAGGAAAATAACATTGTGTACATTTTATTTTAAGGATAAATAACATAAACGAAATATTGATGCATGGATTGATTCATATTTCTTGACTGATTTTGATGACATAAATTTTAAAAACCTGAAGGATGAAGAAATTGTAGATTTTAATTCTTGGGTGTTCAAATAAATCTTCCTGAAATATATGGAGATAACGAACATTGTAAGTGAGTTTGTGCCATTTTCTACATGTTTTGAACGCGTTTTATGACGTTACAAAGTTTCTTTTAAAAAATAAAAGTTATTTATTCTTGAGATAAGCATATGTTTCCTTTTTTGTACATTTCAAAAGCTTATTTTATAAGCTACAGTTTATATCAGTATATTAGATTTGTTCATTATCCCCTCACAACGGAGTAAGAGGGGATATAATAACACGCTTGTGAGTGTGAGGGTTGGTAAGTTTGTCCTTGAGTGCATAACGGAAGTGACACACACTGGGATCAAAGTCGTATGCTGCCTTGATTTATATTTATTATATGTTTAATTTATTCAACTACTGTACGATCCCCTCGTATTCCAGTTGCATAAATTAAATTGACGGGGGGATAATAAAGCATACAGTATTTTACTTTTTCCAAGTGTAAATAGTGTAAATATTGAGTTGTGTGCAATCAATTTTGAAATTTTTGTCAACATCATTCACTAGATTAAGCTAGTAATTTGAATTACCTGCATAAAGTGCAAATTACAGGCATACGTTTCCTCATTTATTCTAGGTACTTTTCAAGCATGTAAACATTTCTTTTTTCAACAGCACTTGTACAGTCACTATAATTATCTACATAGCTTGAATTTCTACATGCAGTGAAGTCGCCAATTACGCGTTGTCTCAGTACCTGGTCACTCGTTTGTTTTTTTTTAATTCCATGTTGTTAAAATCTAAGCACAGAAAAATTAATACATACACTGGTCATAAAAAATAAGTTTTCCTGTCTGCAATCTATAAGAAAAATTTGAAAATCAACATTAACAGAGAATCCGACAAACAAAATTATGAAACATGCACATTGAAGACAGAGATGTTTGTACTTCCATAACAGACTATAATTAATTTTTGTTCACTTGTAGTATGTGATGAAAAAGTTGTATGTAAACAATAATAGTTGCAAAAAATGACACATGCATTCAGTTAAAATAAGAAATCATTCATGATTATCTCTGCTCAAATACATTTACACTGATTAATAAATCAAACTGTAGCAGTGTTTTCAACTGCGGTTCACATACCTCATGCCATTGAACTTATCAAAAATCAACATGTTCAATATTGAAAACCTAGTGGCAACTTTTTATTTAATATTTAGAATTATACAAGGTTGATCCAAAAGTTCGTGGAATTTCTTAATGTTATATTTATTTATAAGTGAAGTGATTGAAAATTACAGATGAAAATATGTACGCGTGTTGATTTTTTTTTTATTAAATAAATATTTTAAATATTCATGATAACACTTTGGCAGTTGCCATAGAAATGGATGTTTGAAAATGAGGAAGAGATATTCATTCGTTCATTATCATTCCAATTCTGAGAAAAAAAAAACGCACTAAGTGGTATATATAAAATGAAAATGATGTCATAATTACAAGTGATTGAACTCTTATAAACCTTTGTGTGAAAGTTTTATCCGTTTTACTGGATATTTAGTTTTCAAACTATTGATTTGTTGTTCATCAAGAAAATGTCGAAATTCGGTCAGGTAGTAAGTTCTGTGAAAATCTCGAGAACACTCCGACTTATATGCATATTTTAATGATACAGGCAGGACAAAGGTGCAGTAAGCAACTAGTTTTCAACTGGCGTGAGAAGATGATGAAAGATATGCAATGCAGGGGCGGATCCAGCAATTTTGGAAGGGGGGGGGTGTTTCCAGGTCGGTGCCCCAAAAACTCGTGCATATAATCACACCACAGGCACTTGAAGCCTGTAGTAACGGTTTTTAAAGAGAGCAACCTCCAAAATGAGTTGACAAGCAAAATAAAAAAAACATGCACCACGCTCTTTCAAGAGACAGGGGTCCATCTCTAACTTTTAGGTACATTTTGTCTTTCAAATGCTTGAATTTCCGTATATTTTGATCTTCCGGCAACAAAAAGTACGAGGGAGAACAAAAACTTAGATATTAAAACTGCATCAAAAGATTATTCTTAGAGAAAGTGAGCCCCCCCCCCCCCGGCCCCCTCCTGCATATTACGGGGACATTTTAAACTTTTCTCTTCATTGATAATATGAAGGAAAGAATTCAAATATTCTCTTACACATACTCCCTTTCATGACTTTTTATGCATATTTCTTAAAGTTAGTAACTTCAGAAGATGGTCCAAAAATGGCATAGCTACATGTAAAGTTCGTTGGAATCTTTCAATGATGCCAAAGTGAAACCTTGCATGTTACTTGTGGGTGGTAGGGCCCGGAGCCGGGGTTGTGAAGGTAATCGGAGGAAAACAAATATGCAAAACTAGCGAGCGGAAATGGAAGAGATTGAACTACTTATTTTATTCAAACTACATGTATTAGACATGATAGACGTTAAAATATTTATATTACAGAAATCTCTCTCTCTCTCTCTCTCTGCAAAAATAATGGAGGGGTTCTAACCCCCAGGCCCCTCCACCCCCTCTTGATTGACCAACGGTATGGCTGTCTACTGGAAGATCGTTTTTTCCTCATAAACAAATTGAGAGTGTTAATGAACATGGATTGCCAATGTACTGTGCTCATTGCTACTGAAGTCGAAACATCATATGGAATGAAATTTAAAAGTGTTACAATGTTGAAAAATGATAGTAATATGAAGGAAATGGATGTAAGATGGATACCCAGCCTTTTTCTTGAGAGCAGATTGTTTTGTAGAATTTCTAAGTCGATTTGAACGTAAGGGTGAGATTATCCTAAAACGTGATGCGATTTACCCGAACTTGACATTACCTCGAAGTCCCCCCCCCCCCGATTTTACAACTGCCCATGTTAAAAAAGCTCGTGAGGCCTTAAATGTAATTATAATTAGAACTTGGTGAAGTTTTCCCGTAGTGTTGCACAATGGCTCTATTTTATAGAGATGTCTGTTGTTTGCTTTAATCACATCACAATAAAATTTTAGAAAAAAAAAATCCACAAACTTTTGAATCAACCCTCCTAAAAGTATTCTCCAGGAAAAAATATAAAAAGCAAAATTGTGCTTCCCTTGCCAAAAAAATAAAAAAATAAATAATTATCCCCTCGCAACAAAGTTGGACGAGATACAGTAGAGCGCTTGTGTGTGTGTTGGGGGGGGGGGGTAATAAGTGAGAATGTGGTGGAAGTTACGCAAGTAATAATTCATGACCGGATCCTTGTTTTAAAAAGCTTTTTAAAGACTTTCATTTTCACTAAATGAAACTACTTTAGGTGCTTGATTATTGATTTATATTGCTTCCAGTGCCAAAATAATCAAACAAATGCCTTATTATCAATGGTGCATGGAAGTACATGAAAATTAAAATTGAAATAAGTGCCGATTTCGGATATAAATTTTTTATGAAATTAATACAATATACATGTAAATTAAGGATACACTAGTGGGACAAATGCTTTTCATTGTCTAAAACCTAGCTTAACATTTTATTGTCCCTTTTGACTGCATGACCTGAATAAGTATCTTTACTAATCTTTACAGGTATAGAATGAGAAGAGGAAAGAAATGACATAAAAGTAACTGAATCCAGCAGGTAATGCAAAAGATAGTTTTTAAGTTTATGTATTTTATGTATATGGTACAGTGTGTATAATGTTTAGGCCACAAGTCACTCAGATGACCTATTTCCATCTGTTTTTTTCCCTTGTTGTGCATTATGCCTCTTTCATTAATCAATAAAAAAAAATCAGTTCTATATTTAACAACTGAACCAATTCCAGCATTTTTGGTGAAAACCATCAAAATTATTGAATTCTTCATTGGTATTAAGCCCATATGCGTACATGTACAAGTAGGTACGAATATCTCAAGATGGTGTCGAGCTTGACAACTTCAAGAAGTTACACCAGGATTTTGCTATTTCGTATTTCGATCATTAAATGACTTGGATTGAACTGCAGATCTATATATTTAGTCTTAACAAGTATCGGCATACAGAGTAAAATAAAACCCCAAAAATAAATGAAACGTATATCTGGTATGAATGAAAATCCTGATGATACGCATACTTTGATGTTTTGGACATATATACAGTGTATCATACGTGAAAGGTACTGATATCTGCTACCGTTTATTAAAATTTGTGTCTCATAATTTTCTCAGTTATATATTTAAAAGATATTTTTTTTTAGTTTTATCATTGTAAATTAAAGTTAATATTCCCTTTCAATCCTGTGCATGTAGTTCTAAGAAAAGTTCTAAAATTTGTACATATCTGTAAAAATTATAAATCAAAAATGACAAGAAACTCTTCAGGTCCATAGCATGATTGTACAAAAATCACTTTAACAATAAAAAAAGGGGATTAGGTAGTTGACTCTCTACAAAACTCAGATTCTTAAACCTGGGAGAGGGTGTGGGGTAATACTCTCATTTTTTTCTGCAGAAAATATTATATTCTGTACAATATGGTGAGAGCGGTCAATTTACTACCACAATAAGAGGGAAAATTGGGAATTAAGAGAGGGATTTCTAGTATGAATACTACCATATGTAAACATGTATCTGCAAAATACGGAAGAATCCGAATTAGATGCAAAGAAGAATACATGGACTGCTACTTGTAAATACAATATGTTGATCATGAAATGATTATAACACGATTCACATTACATATAATTGCATCTTAAAACAGTAACAAGATTTCTCACACCTGCTCATCAAAATTTTTTCTGTTTTTTTTTTCTTTTTGGGGGGAGGGGGGATCCTTTTTGTTTATTATAAAAATATATATCGTTCTAATGCACAATTAAAGAAAGTATTTATTGGAAATGGGTAAGGAACAAATACCTAAATAAATGGACTGTCTTTGTATCTGTGTGTCCTTCTTTACTCGAGGAGATGAAAGCAATACCTTTGTTTATTATAATTAGACATTTTGTATAAATTCACTGTAACCTTTAAGGATCGTAGCTAAGAAGGACACTAAAATATGTTGAAGGAGGTGGCAGTGATGTTCTGTGAAAAAATTTATAATAAACAACCATATTTCAACAGATTGGATAACATATTTCTCTTCTCTTCTTCTAGAGAGAGAGAGAGAGAGATCGGATATTTTCATGCACGCATATCCAGTAGCTCATAAAATGACATGGTACCTATTACAAGTGTATCTAATTTTGTAGGCAACAATATCATCAAGATTTTTCATTTACGTGTAACAATTTATCATTTATTTTGCTTTTATGGATTAATCTGCATAATGCTAGGTTTAGAGACTAAAACTATCATCAAATATTCTTATTCACTTCAATATATAAGTATATGTAGCGAAATAAATTTTCAAAGCTGTCTAGTAGTTTTTTTGCAATCTGCATATTGGCTTAACACCAGTGATTCTTCACATTATTAAAAAAAAAAAATCTTTGCTCATGGAAAAACAGATGGCAAAATTAAAATAAGAAATTAGCCCTTGAACAAAATTGCTCAGACCCCAGAATGGGGTTCAGTTTGCCATTAACAAAATATTTTCTATTTTATTCATGAACTCTACATATCAGACAAACTGTTTGCATGGTTGTAACAAGTATAGATTTTTTTCAAACAAAATTGTAAAATTCCTACTCCCTGGGTCAATGGTTCAAACCCAAGGGTGAGGCTTAGTTGATAAGTTAGTCAAATTATGAACTCATGACATCCCTGGAAATTTTAATCATTTATTTACTTATTTGCATCCAGTGACAAATACTTTGCATAAATTGTAATGAGCCTAATAGTTATAAGCTGAGATCAGGGCTTAACTGACCCTTTTGGTAAAGGGTCCAGTTCAAAAGAGAATGTAAAAAAAATTAATCAAAGTGACAAAATCAGGAAATATTGATGACTTGCATAATATTACTTCAGAGAATTAACATAATTAAACAATCTTAATTTATAATGTATTTTATATAGCCGCAAGAGTAAAAGGCTTAAGTAGAAGAAGAGAAAGTCAGGAAGAATCTTGCAGATTGACATCAACAAAAACTTTTCCAGGAATGAAAACTTGTTTAATTCAAAAAAAGTTGGAGCAGACATGGATGGCTATAAGAACAAAGATTGGAATGACGTGAAATGATTTAAAAAATTATTAAAAGTCTCATATGTGTGTCTTTTACATGAGAAAATGTCATTATCTGGTCATGATTAAAGAATTTTACATACTTTTAACATACTTTGTTGATTTATTGATAGTAATAACTTTCAAAGATTATGATTTTCAAACAGTTTCATATACTGAAATTATCAAAGTTAATTTTCGAAATTTGTTGTTTGTTTTTCTAATTCACCCATATGAATCAAGACATATTCTATTAAAAAAAATAATAAGAAAACAAAACTTTTGATGATTTTATTTTAGCTTTTAGCAAATGTATTTTTTGATAAAATTCAAAGTTGTTCAGTAGCTGACAAATTCAAAAAATAAGATTACAAGATTATTATTAAAATAATATTTAAAAAAAGCATCCTTGAGTTGATCTGCTGGTTTTAATTGCACCATCCATATATTGGTCCTGCCTTATAATGGTTGAATTTGCAAAGCTTCTCGAGTTTCTGGACTCTGTCAATTTGAATGTCTTTTTTTAATATTAAGTTTTTCAACTCTGGTTGCTTTATCTTTAGGTTTGTTTAAATATTGTTTTGCAGATCATGGCATTATTACAATGTGGAATTTTGAAGAAATTTCCCAGTGAATTAAATTGTATTATCAGTAAGCCACATGTATATATACATGTACTTGTAATAACAAGTTAGTCACAAATTTGTCCATACTTAATTGGGTAATACCATATAACTACATGTATTACCCAGTAAGTCACAGACTTGTCCATGCTTTGTTGGGTAATACCCAGTATATAGATGTATAACTCATTAAGTCGCAGACATGTCTATGCTTTGTTGGGTAATACTCAACATGTATATGTATAACCCAGTAAGTCACAGACTTGTCCATGCTTTGTTGGGTAATACCCAATATAAAAATGTATTACCCAATAAATCCCAGACTTTTTCATGTTTTGTTGGGTAATACCCAATATATAGATGTATAACCCATTAAGTCACAGACTTGTCCATGCTTTGTTGGGTAATTCTCAACATATTAGATGTATAACCCATTAAGTCACAGACTTGTCCATGCTTTGTTGGGTAATACCCAGTATATAGAAGTATAACTCATTAAGTCGCAGACATGTCTATGCTTTGTTGGGTAATACTCAACATGTATATGTATAACCCAGTAAGTCACAGACTTGTCC